>NC_059367.1:24952532-24970032 GCF_019703515.2 Myxocyprinus asiaticus
GGATCATGTAACTTGTTCTTGTTAAAGTGTAGCTAAGTACCAATACAGTCCACAGCAGTGGTTCCCAGACTTTGTTTCCCGCCACACCCCAACAGGAATAAATGAATAAATAAATATACTATTGAAAACACACTTCTATTTAAAAAGTTTTAAGTTAATATTAATATTAACAAATTAAAATGAAACAAGGTAGCCTTCAAGTGTTTCTTAAGTAAACATTGCTTCAAGCTTGTAAAGTAATTATTCATAAGCCAGTAATAAAATAGAGAACAATAGTCAACAGTGCAAAAAAAATGTATTCTAATGCTAAATAAAAAAACTTTACCCTATGATTAGTAGATATACATTAATACTGATTTGATTTAACCACTGTTACATTAATATCATGTCAAGATGGCGCAGATTTTTGTCCCGTCTGCTTACACTGTCATATTACATTAACAGCTTTGTTTACATTACTATCGCACGAGTCAAGGGGGCAATTTTTCCAAGAAGCGCATTTGACTGTTCACATGCGCAGCTGCATTCACTATGAGGATCGAACGCTCTATACAGCACGCGTAGTCAAACAGAGTGTGGGTATTGCTAGTAATTTTAAAATCAGTGGCTATTAAAATATTGAACTAAGCCCCTATCCAGTTGTGGTGGCACCCAGTTTGTGAACCAGTAAGAACCAGTTTCTATCTAAACTAGAAAGGTAGGAAATACCAGTGCTTGCAAATCAGGTAAAGAATAGTGTTCAAGTTTTAGGTAAACTTAGTTTTTAGGCTTTGCTTCCATGTAAATTAATTGCCGCATCAGAGCCACTTTGTCGTTGTCATTACTTTCAGCTCTTCAGATATTGTTTTCCGTTAACAAGACCAATTACAATTCAGTATGCAGATACATTTAAGAAAGAAGACAAATCGGAATTCAGTATGCAACTATTATGATGATATCATCACTTCTGGTTTCTTTTCAAATGCTGAACATTCTATCAGTAGATAGGGAGATTTTTCTGAAATTAAATCTTACATTTCCAAAAAAGTATAACATTCAGCCAAAACCAAAATGAATGGTGTACCTAAGACCAAAGGTATCTAAAAAAACAACGTTTGAATGAAGACATTACATGTACATTAAGTGGTTCAGGACAAAAACCTTAACAAAACTGTTCTGAGTGAACGTAAAGAGAGAAAAGCAATCTTCAATGACATCTTGCAATTTACATCTGCAGTTCCTGCCGCTGAGCCCATCGAATATGCACAGTTTCCCTTCTACCTCAATGGGCTTCGCGAGACGCCACAGTTCGTAGAGGCCATAGAGAGTGTCCGCGCCATCTGCAGCAATTACAGTCGTCAGGGTCTGCCCAGCTACCCGAACGGCTACCCCTTCCTCTTCTGGGAGCAGTATGTAGGCCTGCGTCACTGGCTTCTGCTCTCCATCAGTGTCGTGCTGGCCTGCACTTTTCTGGTGTGCGCCATCTTCCTGCTCAACCCCTGGACTGCTGGGATCATAGTAAGTACTGCGTTAAGATCTTTGTGGTTTTAGTTTACAGTAATTTTTCTCAGGTATTTTGCTCTGCTTACCAATGTACACTCACTGAGCACTTTATTAGGAACATCTGTATACCTACTTATTCATGTGATTACCTAATCAGCCAATCGTGTGGCAGCAGTGCAATGCATAAAATCATAAAAGCAGATATGGGTCAGGAGCTTCAGTTAATGTTCACATCAACCATCAGAATGGGGAAAAAATGTGATCTCAGTAATTTCGGACGTGGCATGATTGTTGGTGCCAGACAGGCTGGTTTGAGTATTTCTGTAACTGCTGATCTCCTGGGATTTTCATGCACAACAGTCTCAAGAATTGACTCATGGTGCCAAAAACAAAAACCATCGAGTGAGTAGCAGTTCTGCGAATGGAAACGCTGCAATGAGAGAGGTCAACGGAGAATGGCCAGACTGGTTGAGCTGACAGAAAGGCAACGGTAACTCAGATATCCACTCTGTACAATTGTAGTGAGCAGAATAGCATCTCAGAATGCACAACACATCAAATCTTGAGGCGGATGGGCTACAACAACAGAAGACCATGTCGGGCTCTTTAAAAGGACCATAGTGTTCCTAATAAGGTGCTCGTAGAGTGTATATTAAATTCGTATTCATTGCCAAGTCCAAATTTTCTACACAAATGTGCACAGCAATATTTTAAAATAAAACCATTCATCTTTATGAACTCATTCACTGAATACAATTTTTTTTATTGTTCACATCCTGAACAATTCATTTAGGTATCCAAAAATGTTTTAGAAAATGGTGACTATTTGGTGTCCAACTTGGTGTGAATAGTTATATCTGTAGATAATTTATGATTTTGTGTCATGTTTTAGTTGCATCGGACTTGGTTTGAATAGGCCAGTGGTATGGCTATGGATATATGAATGTTTATGCTGTAGAAATTAAATGTTTGCATTTAGGGTCTAATGTGTCATTTTAACCCTTTGATGCATGAAGTTCACTACAATAGTTCTTAAAAACCCATTATTAACCATTCAGAGTGTGATTAATCATACCCAAACAACCATATACCTGATCACACCCAGACCTTTGACCCTTAATTATAATTTTATATGACTGCCCTCTTTTTATGTCATTGTGATTTTATGTATGACAACATAAAATTTAAGATGGCTGATCAAAGTGGTGATGCACCAAGTACCTCTGGAATATTTACCATTATCTTCTATTACAACGGACAGATAACTCTCTCTAAATACATCATTTAAAAAGACCGGACATGAGACTCGTATTCTTGTTTATGAAGTAAAAAGAAACAGATTTTTTCATTTATGATGTAATAATCCATGCATCAAATGTTTAAGCTCAGCTTGACATTTTCAAAATGTCATACAATATTTTAAAAAGCATTTCTTACAGAAAAGGATTTCTTTTCACTAAAGTTCTTTATCCATTCATACTGTGATGTACAGAAGGTTTGGAATTAATTAAAAGTGTATGTCATAGAGCAAGGCAAGGGAGGGCAGGCAGAAATAGCTGAAGAGAACCCTTGTTTTTACAGCCCTACGCTTTGTGTTTATCTTATACTGTCAGAGACAGTTTGTTTAGTCTACGTGAGGTTTTCGAGACATTTCTCTAAAATAAATGTGGAAATGAGAGGTTACCACAGCAACTACATCACCCCCTATGTAAAATGGGCCTGCTGTTTATGCTGAAATGTATGTATATGTATCATTATATAATTTTTTTATACATGGGCAAGGCATAACTTTCTTTCCCACAATCCATCTGCCGCTCTACAATGGTTTCAGTTTTGTTAGGGCCAGTGTTTAAGCCATTTTAGTGATCTAATCCTGTCTGACAGTATAGCTGCTTCATCCTTTTGCTTTACTGGACACATGAAAGGGAAAGTTATTGCCCTGCTTTAGCTTTTACCATTTTGCTTTTGTCCCCCTTAAACTCCATATGTTCCCGACTTCCGCCATGTTATCCCACCCCCAGACTCCCCTCCGTTGGCTCTCTCTCTATTTCCCTGTCCTCTTCACCCCTCTTCAAAGGCAGCAGGGGCCCCCAGTAACCCAAGACTCATCAGCTGATTTTGGCATTTACTTAACTAGTTCCAAGTTCAGCTCCGGATTAAACTATGTGTGTCACAAACAGGCACACTTATTTAGGAGTAAATATTTTCCCACATTCTGCTGCGCGTTATCTGACCTAACCCATTTAACCCAACCTGTACTTGAATTTATAATATGCATAGTTTTCTGAATAGGTATTAATCAATACGCCAAAATACACTATACGGTAACAGCTCAGTGTGCGAAGTGTGCAAGTTATTTTAATATAAAGTAATCTTGAGGTCCCCTTGGAAGTTTGCTGAGGCTCCCCTATTGGGCTCCGGCCCCCTGGTTGAGAACCACTGTTCAAGCGGATTGTATGTTCTAGCTTAATTAATTTGCTGTAATGAAAAATTGTGTCTTTAAATGTTTTTATTATGTAGTCTCCATTCTATAAAATAAAAATAAGGCACTCAATGCCGTGCTATATTGTGAATGTAGCCAACACCCTTTAGCCACAACTATATTCACAATATAGCACTGCCTCTTGTATCTTAATGCTTAAGCAAGTAAAGTATAACTCCTTCAATTTTTGAAAGATCTAAGATAATGGCTTAATGTTTGGTGGTGTTCTCCTGCAGGTTTTGGTGCTGTCTCTGATGACTGTGGAGCTGTTTGGCATGATGGGGTTGATTGGCATCAAGCTCAGCGCTGTGCCTGTTGTCATCCTCATCGCCTCTGTTGGCATCGGTGTGGAATTCACAGTCCATGTGGCACTGGTGAGTCTATTGAGAGGAGATCAGGATCTGATGAGGGCTGGGTTTCCTGTGGGGGATTGTTTAAAGCTGAAGTGTGCCATTTTTTAAATACTAAAGTAGCAGTACTCGCAAAATCTTGGGGGTGTTCAGGAAGCCTGTTTGAAAACAATCATTATTGTTGCAATTCCATTAGATGAAGCTAGTGACACTGAAATTACACACTTCAGCTTTTATATCAGATGCAAAAGCTGCAAAATAAACCAAAAAAATAAATGAAGAAGAATAAAGAAAAAAATAAGCCTAGACTATAATAAGTGGATATATCAATTGGTCTGTATGATTCATACTAGGGCTTGAAAATTTAATGCGTTTATTTTGGCGGTTAATAGTTGACGGTTTAACGCGTAAAAAAAAAATAATATATATATATATATATATATAGTTTTTATTATTATTATTTCCTGAAACTTCACTAATGTTTTTCTTCCTCTTCCTGTGGCTAAAATTAGCGTATATAAATTTCCAGGAGGTACACGCTCGACTCGACAGCACATCTTTGCACAAAAATAAGATTGTGTGGATCAGTGCACGCTTATTCATTACGTGTGACATATGTCCCATGAATAATAAACATGGGAGCGGATTTACTATACAGAGAATGGAGACTTCATCCGCAAGCGGTGAGCCAGGTGTGGGTGAGATACAGGCAAGCTGCCGTATCTCTTTACATTGCCTGAAAACACTCACTCACTCTCATCTGAACCAGTGTCAAAAGCGAAACAGCATGAGAGAGACCCAGAGTGTGTGCGATAGAAATTGAACGGCAGCCAGAGAACATAATAGTTTTGAGATTTTAAACTAAAGTATTTAATTTGTTTTATATCTGTATGTATAGTGTCTAATAATGCATTGGCAATTTACGCTTAAGTTTATCTTGCCAATAAAGCTTGATATAAATTGATTCTTCCCATTTGATCCTATTATTAAAAAAGTCCACTGGAAGATGCCAGAAGATTTTGCCCAATTCTTAAAGCATGTCCACTGATTTTATGGCATGTAAAAATATACCTATGTCAAAGATTTTAACCTGTAAAAATGTTTCAAATTAACTATATCCACAAAAAAACTGAACATTTTAAATAATTCAAATAAATGTTGACTAATCAATTTCATGTTCTTTGAGACAAAGTAAAAAGTAAATATATTTATGATTATATTTTTAATTTTGTGTTAATGTACCATGTACCATTATTAATCGTGATTAATCTCAGAAAACTGTGCAATTTAATTAGTTAAAAAAATTATCGATTCACAATCCTAATTAAATCTGATCATAGATATAATGCTCTCATCACAGGCGTTCCTTACAGCCATCGGTGACAGGAACAAGCGAGCAGTACTGGCACTTGAGCACATGTTTGCCCCAGTGCTCGATGGAGCATTTTCCACCTTGCTAGGAGTCCTGATGCTGGCAGGGTCAGAATTCGACTTCATAGTCAGGTAAGGACAGCAACATTTTATTCAGAAACCGCTGCTGTGTTGGTTGCAGACTATTTCATATAATTGACATGGGTTAGCTTTAGAACTGGATTATGATTAACATGATTTAATACTCCTTAAAATATTGAGTATATGACCCTTTTAAGTCTTTCTCTTATGTTTCTTCTCAGTCCTGCCCTATATTGTACCTCCCTCACATCACTCACATTCTTACTGAGCACATATTGTATCTTTCCCTTCTGTTTTCATTGAGCTGGAGGCTCTCTTGTGTTTGCTGTAGTGTCTCTTTTTTTTCCTACGGCCCTCAAAGACATTTACAAGCTGAGCGCAGAGAGGGTCTGGGATATTTTGCTGCAAGTCAAAAAGTGGAAATGAGGAGTGACGCACACTGCTACTTAGATTATCTAAATCAGTTACATTGTAATTCCTTTATATTTTATGTCCTTTTAGTGTGCACAGATGAGTGTCTGTAAGTTCAACCAGAAACGATAATTTATTGTTTCTTGGAGTGGTACTGAGATTATTATTGCATTAAAATAAAAATCATACAACTGAATAATAACTGTTTTTGAAAGTGGTAAGTATGACTGCTATTGCTATGGTAGGGAACGAACAATTGGCTGCAGTATTTCATTCCTGTTAGAGGACTGGAAAACTACCACAACCCTCCATCCTCAAATCACTCTGGATCTAAAGTAGCATGCCATTAAAATAATGCATACATCAGTTCAGAGTGATACCCCCCAACACACAAAGATACACACAATCTCACACACTCTCTCAACCCGCAGACCACATTGGGCCCCGTCCTTCTCACTGGTTCCCATTGAAACGCAACTACTGTTTTTTCAGCAAACAAAACCCCCTGGCCCCTAACGATATGAAAAAACCAGCAGACTGTATTTTTATAGCCTTGCAGGGATAAATGTTTCCCTGACTTTCCTCTGTCAGGTCCGCTAATCTTTTGAAACCAAACAGATCGTACATGTTGGGCGGCGAGGTATGCGGTCCCTCGTTTCATTGGGGAGATGTGGCTTTCAAGCACAGAGTTGAAAAGCTCTTAGTCCAGGGACACCTCACACAACGTCTCTGTTTAAAGTTCAAAGTTGAAAAACATAAAATGCTTTTGTTGCTTCAAGTAGTCTGAAGGAATTGTACTCATCCATGGAAAAGCACATTGGCGTAAATCAATCCTCATTACGAACGTTTAGTTTGGAGTTAGCTCTCTTCTGAGCAGTGCAACCAAGACCATATACATTTTTCAAACTTTGTTGATTTGTAGCCATCAGAGCAAAGTGATATAACAAAAATATTTCAATATTTTTGAGCCTTTTGATGATATTCAATATACACTCACTGAGCACTTTATTAGAAACACCTGTACACCTACCTATTAATGCGATTATCTAATCATCCAATCATGTGGCTGCAGTGCAGTGCATAAAATCATGCAGATACGGGTCAGGAGCTTCAGTTAATGTTCACATCAACCATCAGAATTGGGAAAAAATTTGATCTCAGTTATTTTGACTGTGCCATGATTGTTGGTGCCAGACGGGCTGGTTTGAGTATTTCTGTAACTGCTGATCTCCTGGGATTTTCATGCACAGCAGTCTCTAGAGTTTACTCAGATTGGTGCCAAAAACAAAAAAAAAATATTCAGTGAGCGGCAGTTCTGTGGATGGAAATGCCTTGTTGATGAGACAGGTCAACAGAGAATGGCCAGACTGGTTCGAGCTGACAGAAAGGCTACCGTACATCAGATAACCACTCTGTACAATTGTAGTGAGCAGAATAGCATCTCAAAATGCACAACACGTCGAACATTGAGGCAGATGGGCTACAACGGCAGAAGACCATGTCAGGCACTTTATTAGGACCATAGTATTTCTAATAAAGTGCTCAGTGAGTGTATTTCGATATTTATATATTTGCTCTGAAATGGCATAATACAGTCATTTTATTTTATAAAATGTTATAAATAAAAATTTTCACTATATGAACACTAAATAGTATATAATCATTTTAATTTCATGCACAAATATAACAATACATTGTGATAAACAGAAATATTTACCTGCATATAGTTCTACCAAAGCTTTGCAATATGTGAAAAATGCCACGTGGAGACTTCTGTGAGCATTGTGTGAATCGTTCAATCAGAATTTTGAATCGATTAATTTAAATGGAATAGTTTGAAGTAATTCATGTGAACAAATCATTGAGCGCATTACATGCTGAAAACGTTTAAATGTCACATAAGAAACGCACGTTTACATGAGATTTGAAATCATCTGATTTTTCTCTGCTTTTGATGTCAAAATGTAAACCGGTATACGCACAACACTTGCTTGTGTTAATGGGCAAAAAGCAGCATGTGCCGATCCGTTTTTGCTTAAACCATTTATAAAGGAAAGCCATTAAAGGTATTTACATGACCTTGTTGTTGATGTAGTCAGATTACTAAGCATAATTGGTGCAAGATTCTGCATGTAAACATGCTCAGTGAATCAGAGTTTTGAATCAAGTCATTACAATGGACAGTTTGAAGTGATTCATAGAAATTAATCAAACTAACCAACTAACAGCATTTTTAAGTATAAATTAGAGGTGTTATTGAAACCTTTCTCTCATACTCACAAATTCATCGAGAAAGGTTCTTGAAACTATAGGATACTTTATTGCCAAATAAAAAGCACTTTAAAATTATCGCAACATTCACAATGTTGCATAATTTTATGCTGCCAGCAAAATCATTGTGAATAAATCGTGACTATTCGATATAGCACCCAGCCCTAGTAGCTGCTGATTTCTTTAATCTACTCTCTGCTTTGTGTTCACCTTTTGTGTATAAGTGCAAGAGCCAAATGCAAACTCAAAAGTGCAATTCAAGGAGACTTAGTTGGGAAGCCTGATGAAATACAGACTAAGACGAAAGATCCACAAAAAAATGTTTTTTCAACCTAAGCCTAAATAATACCAGGCTGGCTTCTCTCTCCACCCTCTCCCCTAACAAGTGGCGTCTGCTTGGGTAAACAATGTGGGAGCTCTCCCCTAGAACCAGTCACCCCAGACCTATGAAACCTCCCCGAGGACATAAATAAAGCAAGCCTGCTGAGAGGGACACCCAAAGCTTTGATTCTCCAGAGAGAAGCACACCTTGTGTGGCTATTACAGGACATTGTTTGAGTCTGAGGAGCTGCTTGTTAACCTGGGGAGGCCAAGCCCAGTGCCATGGAGCAGCATCAGTTATAAATGTGTCTATGAGTTTAGTCTGAGGCACAGGTGTGTTGCATACCTGCTAATAATCTCTCTCTCTCTCTCTCTCTCTCTCTCACACACACACACACACACACACACATAGTGACCCCCAAAAAAAACAACAGTTTGGAGACATTTCGATTAAGTCACACTTAAAAATGCCTGAATGTCATTGCATTAGATACAAAATATCAAAGCGAGTGGCAAACAAATAACGATAAAGCTTTTCTCAGAGCTAACTTCACTTTTCTGAGCCATTTCTACAATGATGTTTAACCAACTGGTGTTAGGGTGATTTTAGTGGATGTCTGAAGTCAGTTCCCCTCAAGTTCACACAGGTGTCCTAGCAGAGTAACCATAGGTGTAGTTCATCACATTAACTATGGACATGTTCCACTAACATTTGACAAACAGAAGGTGTCTAAATACTTATGTCTTAACTTTTAGTCTTTTTTTTATTTTTTTTTTATCCCCTTTTCTCCCCAATTTGGAATGCTACTTAGTTGTTCCTCGTGGTGGCGCAGTTACTCACCTCAATCTGTGTGGCGGAGGACAAGTCTCAGTTGCCTCCGCTTCTGAAACCGTCAATCCGCGCATCTTATCACGTGGCTCACCACGGAGACTCCGCACGTGGAGGCTCATGCTATCGCCCACGATCCACGGACAACTTACCACACGCCCCATTGAGAGCGAGAACCACTAATCGTGACCACGAGGAGGTTACCCCATGTGACTCTACCCTCCCTAGCAACCGGGCCAATTTGGTTGCTTAGGAGACCTGGCTGGAGTCACTCAGCACACCCTGGATTCGAACTCGCAACTCCAGGGGTGGTAGCCAGCGTCAATACTCACTGAACAATATAATTGTTTATATACACTCACTGTGCACTTTATTAGTAACACCTGAAAGCCTACTTATTCATATGATTATCTAATCAGCCAATTGTGTGGAAGCAGTGCAATGCATAAAACAATACAGATACGGGTCAGGAACTTCAGTTAATGTTCACATCAACCATCAGAATGGGGGAAAAATGTGATCTCAGTAATTTCAACCGTGACATGATTGTTGGTGCCAGATGGGCTGGTTTGAGTATTTCTGTAACTGCTGATCTCCTGGGATTTTCACACACAACAGTCTCTAGATATTACTCAGAATGGTGTTAAAACAAAAAACATCCAGTGAGCGGCAGTTCTGTGGACGGAAATGCCTTGTTGATGAGAGAGGTCAACGGAGAATGGCCAGACTGGTTCGAGCTGACAGAAAGGCAACAGTAACTCAGATAACCACTTTGTACAGCTGTATTGAGCAGAATAGCATCTCAGAATGCTATTAACACGTCAAACCTTGAGGCTGATAGGCTACAACAGCAGAAGACCATGTCGGGCAGTGTATTTTTTTAACATAAATGCTATTTGTTTTGATATTTTGTTATATAATGCACAGACATTTTGCTATTTTTAAGTGTGGCTTAAGTGTCCAGATACTTTTCTGGTAGCCCACTGTATTTATCTTCATGCAAGCACTCTCTAAACATATATTTGCTTTCTTACTCAACCTTTCTGAAGTCTTTGGTGTGGTGCTATTCACTTCTCAGTGATTTAAGACATTGAAACTCTTTGACAAGTAGGTTTTGCCCAGCTAGTGCCTTTGTTATAAAATTAACATTGGTCAAATGAAACATAAGTCCATTATTGGAGTAAATAAAGACAAGAATACAGTTAAAAAAAAAAAAAAAAAAAAAAAGATTGTGGAAAAAGTGCATGTGTCCTCTTGACCCCGCATTTCTTTGAGGTACAAGATGGCAGCTGCAATTTGAGCAGCAGCAATTTACACAGATGTGTTGCTGGAGAACCGAAGGAAGGAAAACTGGCCATAATGAAGAAAAGAGAAAAAGTGAGGGAGCGAAGGAGGACAGGAGGGGAGGGATTTGTAGAGGAGATTGGGGGGTCTTACCTGATACTCTAGAGATTTAATTAGAGCAGGGGATTGTGAAAGGCAGCGAAATTTCACAGGGGCTTAGCATAGAAAGAGTGATCGAGAGAGAACGAAGAAAAAAGAGAGAAAAGTGAATCAGTTTGAGGCCAGGCAAGAGGGGCCTGTAGTCTTTGTTCTTCTCTCTTCCTCCTAGACTAAATTGTTTAAATTCTATACTGTTCACTTCATTTGTTTGCTAATGCTTACTTTTTTTAAAGAGCGAAAGAGAGGCCCCTGACCCTTTGTGCTTCATCTCTTTTCTCTTGCAAAGCTTCTACTCCACATTCCTTCCCGTTTTGCTTTTCCCTGTGTTTGCTTGTACTCCACTCACCCCTAGAAAAAAAAAAACGAAGAAAAAAAACCCCTGATCTCTTTCCTTTCCCTATTTTCCGTGCCTTTGAATTAACCAACTAATTATGTCCTCTGCTTCTCTGTGCTGCTTTAAAATACATCTTTGGAAGCTTTCTCTGGCACAAGGTAAATTTAGTTTCAACCAAAGTCTTTTTATGTGCAAATGTTTATAAAAAGTGTGCAAATGACTTTTGATTCTTCTTTAATAGTAGTAAAGTTAATTTAAAGTTCTGCTTTATTCTAATGTCAATCTCCAAAAATGTTTTTGCTGTGTGTATTTGCAGGTATTTCTTCGCTGTTTTGGCTATTCTAACAGTGTTAGGGGTCCTGAATGGACTGGTGCTTCTCCCAGTCTTATTGTCCTACTTTGGCCCTTATCCTGAGGTAAGAGGATTGTGTTATCCTCCATAGTGCCACCGTATACCATAGATAAAGCTTTGCGGAGTTAGAGTATATAAAATAAAAAAACTCAGCTAAGCTCTGTTAGAAATTCTATAGTTCAAAATCAGCCCGTATTTCCCATTATAATTACCTGGGAAATACAGGCTGATCTGATATCTGCTCTATACTTGAGACCACCACTGTACTCTGTCGTGATTTTAACATTTTGAAGACCCCATGAAATAAAAATTGTAGCTGGGGTCCAAATTGCCCCTGAAGCCACAAAAATGCCTTCTTGGGGATAAAACAGTGGTACCCAATGTAGCAGAGAATGCGTTGATCCTTATTAAGAGTGGTTGCGTTAGAGCAGCTAGGAGGATATTACGCTATGGGAAATGCCCCAAAACTCCAGATTCGAAAGATTGGATTAGGGTTGCAGCGGTATACCGGTTTCACGGTATACCACGGTATGAAAATTGACGGTTATCACAACATGTACATTTGCTTATCTACGGTATTTAGAAAAAACATGCAACCGGATGGAGAATCTCACCTGCGCGTGCGCATCTCCTTTCCTTCTCGACTGTCTGTCAGATTCGTCAACTTGCCCCACACACACACACATGCAGCAGAGAAAATGTCAGAGAGAAGAGAGTCTGACATAAGTGAGTGTGTGTGTGAGTTAATGCAGTGTTTCTCAGCTGGTGGGTCGCAGTTCTATTCGTACTGGGTTGCGACAGCAGGGAAAGAACAATGACATGGTTCTCTCATTGAAGATATTTCGGCGGCCGCCCAAGTGATAACCTATTTAGGACTGCCGAGGCAGATTTAATGATAATCTCGCAAGAGTGTAACGGAACCAGCTCGCTCTAATGATCTGCTCTGCTCTCTGATGTGTGTGTGCAACAACCGGGCTTCCCTCGATATTGCGGAGCGCAGACCTCAAAACTGATGTGACCAATTTCTATTCTAGTGAGACTTTTCTAGTTTAAAGCGTTATGGAGGAAGTCAAGTCAAACCCATCAAACAGTAGGCAGCCCTGACATGCCAAACAGCACTGAGGAGGAAAAGAGCAACACTGTGCTAAGCGCAAAATGTTTTTTTCATTATACATCATCACCTTTACAAAATTGTTTCACGATTTTACATGAGTAAAAGTAACTGTTATATTTTGACAAAATGTTATAGTTGCATATGAAATAATCTAAAGGTAGAATCTGTTAGACCTCATTTTATATCAACAGTGGCAGTTGTAGTTAAAGTTTCAAGATGTGTTTCAGCTAGTACTTATTTTTTTCATAAATATTATAATTTGTTATTATTACTATTATTTAAGACTAGCTACACTGACCTAACCATGGTAATGAGGAGCCTTTCCTCCTGTGTAATATGTATGTTCTGTTTGAATTATGTTTGAAATTAGGAAACAAACGGGATAATAATGGGCTCATATAAGTAAATATGTTCTTCAATTTTTAAAAGGGGGGAGAGAAAACTTCCTGTAGATTTTGTTGTTGACGTCAACAACAAAAATAATGTCACTTGATGCATGTCCTTATACTTGAAAACCATAAACAAAACTATGCAACATAAAGGAAATGTGACCCAGGATACATTAAATACAGGTTACGTTTTTACTATGGTGTGTCGTCACTTGATTTCCAATGTAAAATCTGTCCTGAAGCAAAACCAGTTGAGAACCACTGAATTAAAGGTACAGACAGGAGCAGTCTGGCTGCGCTGTCACACACCTACAGTATATGTTTTATTTTTTGTTTGTTTGTTTTTTTTTTTTTTTTCGTTTTGTTTTTTTCCTTTTCTCCCTGATTTGGAATGCCCAATTCCCAATGTGCTTTTAAGTCCTCGTGGTCGCGTATTCACCTCAATCCGGGTGGCGGAGGACGAATTCCAGTTGCCTCCGCGTCTGAGACCGCTAACCCGCGCATCTTATCACGTGGCTTGTTGAGCGTGTTGCCATGGAGACATAGTGCCTGTGGAGGCTTCGTGCCATCGCTCAACTCACTACGTGCCCCACTGAGAACAAACCACATTATAGCGACCACGAGGAGGTTACCCCATGTGACTCTACCCTCCCTAGCAACCAGGTCAATTTGGTTGCTTAGGAAGCCTGGCTGGAGTCACTCAGCACGCCCTGGGATTTGAATTAGCAAACTAGCGAACTCCAGGGGTGGTAGCCAGTGTATTTTACCACTGAGCTACCCAGGCCCCCCCACCTACAGTATATGTTAATTATTAATAATCATAAGACATTACTTTAAAAGCTCACACAGCTGATGTTATTTTTCATTTAGTAGTTAATTTAACATACTATGCTAACATGTAAACTAACATGCTTTAGTTATATAACATTTTATAGTTACATGCTATTTTTTTATCATGTTTATTATTATAATTCTGTTAGCTTTCTTATTTATTCTATTTATTTTATTTATTTTCAAAAGGGAGACTTTTTTACACATACTTCCATTTTAAAAAAAATGGTTTCAAGTTTCAGTTATAATAAAGCATTTGTTCAACCAAAGAAATTGTAATAATTGTGTAATACTGTGATACCGTGATATTTTCTGAAACGGTTATCGTACAGTGAAAATCTCATACCGTTGCAACCCTAGATTGGATTGATGGAGTGATTGAAATTGCATCATATAAGAGCATGCTGGGAAGATTTCATGGTGAGGGGGAAATGAAAAGAATATGGGAATTTTTGGCAACACATTAAAAAAGGATAAATATATATGCTCTCTAGGATGAGAATGTCCTTCCCCCTAATACCATATGCAACAGATTAGCAAGTAGCAAAGGATGCTTTATGATAAGCCCTTTGATATATCCTGGACAGGAAGCCCTCTGAAACTTCCTGTTTTAATAGTCAACACAGGACAAAAAAATACACAATTTCATGGGATCTTCAAAATTCATCACATGACATCTACCAGTTACTGAGATACTGAAATTAAAACTGAGAGAGCGACTTCTCCCATTTTGTACTGAACTAATGTCTTCATGTCCTATAAACTCTGCCTCTCAGGTGTCTCCAGTAGACGGGCGAAGCCGACTGCCCACACCATCCCCAGAGCCTCCCCCACAGGTGGTACGCTTCACCATGCGACCCAACCACACCACCACTGGAGCAGGTTCAGACTCTTCAGACTCAGAATATGGTTCAAACACAACTGTGTCCGGTATTAGCCAGGAGCTTCAGCAGTATGACCTCCAGTCCAACAGGGGGCGATCAGCCAGACTGGAGGAGGTGCGGATCGCCACAGGTGGACGACAAGGCAATCATCAAGTGGAACTACCAGTGTTTTCTTCTAACTCGGTTAGTAAAGCACTGTGTTTCCTGTAGTGCTTTTCTGAATCTACAGCCCCATGGCAAAAGAGTTGTGAGCTTGCAGTCTGAATTGAACGTGATGGTATAAAAAGACCACAAAATAAGTGATGTAAGAATGTGTGCTGCTCACTGAAGGCAATTTATTTGGATAAGCAGCTATGATAAATGCATTATAGTAATATAAGTGTGACAGGGAGCATGCCGAGATGCAAATTTATACATCATCAATAACATTTCCCTTTCGCAATTTAGGACAGATTGCGTTCATATCAGCAAAATGGAACCAGAGTGCACATGAACTGTACTAAACTGGACTAATCGGCTTGCCTGAAATTCAGAAATCAAACATACAGCACAACTAGTATAGTCTGATTCACTAACAAGTGACTATGAGCTACAAACCTCCCTCGCTGCAAAAACAGAATTCTTTAGGAGAGATTTTTAGAGCATTTACAGTACTGTGCTGAAGTGTTTGGCAGTTAAATTTTATTTTTTTATAATGGTTTTATTTATCAATTAATTCATACAAAGTGCAGTAAACATAAAAAATACCTAAATCAATATTTGGTGTGACCACCCTATGCCTTTAAAACAGCACCAATTTTCCCAGGTACACTTGCACATAGTTTTTCAAGGTTGTTCGCAAATAGGATGTTCCAAGCATTTTGGAGAACTTGCCACACTTCTATGTATATAGGCTGTTCAGTTGCTTCTGTCTCTTTATGTAATCCCAGACTGACTCTGGGGGCCATACCATCTGTTGCTGGACTCCTTGTTTTACTTATATTCTACAGTATTTGCAAAAGGAATGTTTGAAAATCTAAAATGTATATTTCCTATTGACACAGTAAAGCAAATGATATTAAATAACCATCTTAAAAAATGTTTTTGATGAAACTTCTAATTTGCATAAGACTTTTGAACAGTACTGCTGTATATATCCCTAGTTTTATGCAGTTAGCATGTTTTTTTGTTTATTGTCTCAATTAACCAATGTCGATACACCATCTTCCACAGGATGTCTCTAAACAGAACCAACCATCACAGAATTACAGAACAACCCATCTTCCCAATTCTCAGGATGCTGGACCTCAGTCGTCAAAGCGATACAGTAGCAGGGACACTAAGAGGGACTTTGGGAGCGGACACCCACCTCCTCCTCACAGGCCGCGCATGGATGCTTTTGAAACTGCTACTGAGCCAGGTGGCCGTTCAGGCCCCAACAATCGGGAACGTCCAGGGACCCATCGGCCCCGTTCCCACAACCCTTACTCTCACCCTTCCCACCCATCCACAAGCCCCGCGTACTGTCAGCCCATCACTACTGTGACAGCCTCTGCCTCAGTGACAGTCGCCGTTCATTCGGGTATGCCCAGCCAGAGCCCCGCCTACCCGTCCTACCCCTACAATGACAGCTACCACACTTCAGAAGAAGTCTACACTGACTCTCAATTCTCCGACCCTCACATGCCCTTTGATGAGAGCAATGATGGCTCAAAAACGGAGGGCATGGAGCTGCAGGATCTAGAATATGACACTTCCAATGTCTGCCACACAAGACCCTCCAGCTAAGGTGAGTTCTTATAAGAATATGGCTCAATTCAAATCAGGTAAACACTAGGTCGGGGCGATAGGACGATGTAATTGTATATTGACGATATCTGACAAATATTCCAATTGGGCACTCATTGACAGTCGATGATTGACCAAATCTGGAAATTACAAAACCATGGAGCTGGGAAGATAGTATGGGCATGGTGGGTAATTTTTCTCATCTACCCGCCACTGTGGCGGGCTAACTGTAAGACATCTCGGAATGACATATTACAAGAAATGCTGTTAGATACAAAGACACGCACTTGAAGAAACACACTTTATTATATTTTGAAGAACAGATGAAAGGAAAGCCGTCGTTGCACGTCGATGGTGTGCTGTTTGTTCAGAGGCGTGCAGCAAGTGTGTGTCTCGTTGACACTCACATGTAAAGAGTTCTCACTCTTTCTTTTCTGTTTCAGTCATCTGAAAACTGTTTACAAGAATAGTGTTGTCTATGAAAATGCTGCAAATGACCTCAGACCATCTTGAGAGGTGTTTGAAGTTTAGTTCGCTTAATTTCCACGTAGTCGTTTGCGCTTAACATGCATTGTGAACGCAACTCTGCAGGTTCACTGTATAGCCTATACATGTGTATACAATCTTAATAAGTTCACCTTAAATCTAAAATGTATGAATATTTCAACTATTACTATTATCATCATTATTAATATTATTATGTTTACATTTATAATTGTCTTTAGATCTAAATTTGTATTAGTTATTTTCCACCTGTTGTAGACCGATACTTGCGTAAAGGCAAATGG
>NC_059367.1:24975032-25010032 GCF_019703515.2 Myxocyprinus asiaticus
TCAATCCCAGAACAACAGCAAAGGACCTTGTGAAGATGCTGAAGGAAACAGGTAGACAAGTATCTATATCCACAGTAAAATGAGTCCTATATCGACATAACCTGAAAGGTTGCTCAGCAAGGAAGAAGCCACTTCTCCAAAACCACCATAAAAAAGTCAGACTACAGTTTGCAAGTGCACATGAGGACAAAGATCTTACTTTTTGGAGAAATGTCCTCTGGTCTTTTGAAACAAAAATGTAACTGTTTGGTTTAAAGGGTCAAATAATGACCATTATGTTTGGAGGGATAAGAGTGAGGCTTGCAAGCTGAAGAACACCATCCTAACTGTGAAGCATGGGGGTGGCAGCATCATGTTGTGGGGGTGCTTTGCTGCAGGAGGGACTGGTGCACTTCACAAAATAGATGGCATCATGAGGAAGGAAAATTATATGGATATATTGAAGCAACATCTCAAGACATCAGCCAGGAAGTTAAAGCTCAGTCGCAAATGGGTCTTCCAAATGGACAGTGACCCCAAGCATACCTTCAAAGTTGTGACAAAATTTCTTAAGGACAACAAATTCAAGGTATTGGAGTGATCATCACAAAGCCCTGACCTCAATCTGAAAGAAAATTTGTGGGCAGAACTGAAAAAGCGTGTGCGAGCAAGGAGGCCTACAAACCTGACTCAGTTACACCAGTTCTGTCTGGAGGAATGGGCCAAAATTCTATCAACTTATTGTGAGAAGCTTGTGGAAGGCTACCTAAAACATTTGACCCAAGTTAAACAATTTAAAGACAATGCTACCAAATACTAACAAAGTGTATGTGAACTTCTGACCCACTGGGAATGTGATGAAAGAAATAAAAGCTGAAATACACTGGTGCCCAAAAGTTTGGAATAATGTACAGATTTAGCTGTTTCCAAAGGAAATTGGTACTTTAATTCACCAAAGTGGCATTTAACTGATCAGTCAGGACATTACTGAAGTAAAAAAAAAAAAGCACCATCACTATTTGAAAAAGTTATTTTTGATCAAATCTAGACAGGCCCCATTTCCAGCAGCCATCACTCTAACACCTTATCCTTGAGTAATCATGCTAAATTGCTAATTTGGTACTAGAAAATCACTTGCCATTATATCAAACACAGCTGAAAGCTATTTGGTTTGTTAAATGAAGCTTAACATTGTCTTTGTGTTTGTTTTTGAGTTGCCACAGTATGCAAGAGACTGGCATGTCTTAAGGTCAATATTAGGTCAAAAATGGCAAAAATAAATAAAAAAAAGAAACAGCTTTCTCTAGAAACTCATCAGTCAGTCATTGTTTTGAGGAATGAAGGCTATACGATGCTTGAAATTGCCAAAAAACTGAAGATTTCATACAAAGGTGTACACTACAGTCTTCAAAGTTAAAGGACAACTGGCTCTAACAAGGACAAAAAGAGATGTGGAAGACCAGATGTACAACTAAACAAGAGGATTAGTACATCAGAGTCTCTAATTTGAGAAATAGATGCCTCACATGTCCTCAGCTGACAGCTTCATTGAATTCTACCTGCTCAACACCAGTTTCATGTACAACAGTAAAGAGAAGACTCAGGGGTGCAGGCCTTATGGGAAGAATTGCAAAGAAAAAGCCACTTTTGAAACAGAAAAACAAAAAGAAAAGGTTAGAGTGGGCAAAGAAACACAGACATTGGACAACAGATAATTGGAAAAGAGTGTTATGGATCTTAACCCCATTGAGTTAGGCTGTGTAAATCATTCTCTCTACTATTATTCTGACATTTCAAATTCTTAAAATAAAGTAGTGATCCTAACTGACCTAAGACAGGGAATGTTTTCTATGATTAAATGTCAGGAATAGTGAAAAACTGAGTTTAAATGTATTTGGCTAAGGTTTATGTAAACTTCTGACTTCAACTGTAATTGTGTATAGAGCCAATAAGAGCGCAACCTATGACTCACAAACCAATCAGGACTGACATTCAAATCATGTGATGTGGGGGGCCTGGGTAGCTCAGCAAGTATTGACACTGACTACCTCCCCTGGAGTCGCGAGTTTAAATCCAGGGCATGCTGAGTGACTCCAGCCAGGTCTCCTAAGCAACCAAATTGGCCTGGTTGCTAGGGAGGGTAGAATCACATGGGGTAACCTCCTCGTGATCACCATTAGGGGTTCTCGCTCACATTGGGGCGCGTGGTGAGTTGTGCGAGCCTCCACATGCTGTGAGCCGCTACGGTGTCATGCACAGCGAGCCACGTGATAAGATGCGCGGATTGAATGTCTCAGAAGTGGAGGCAACTGAGACTTGTCCTCCACCACCCGGACTGAGGTGAGTAACCGCGCCACCACGAGGACCAACTAAGTAGTGGGAACTGGGCATTCCAAATTCGGAGAAAAAGGGGATAAAATTGTAAAAAATCATGTGATGTGATGTATGCTCAGAAATATAATTTTCTCTGCACAGAGTTGTTCTTACAACTTAAGGGCTAGTTAGGTTTTCTATAACCTGGTAGCGATCTAATAGATTTAAAGGAATAGTTCACATAAAAATAAAAAATGTGTCCGAATTTACTCACCCTCATGTCGTTCCAACCCCATATGACTTTCTTTTTTATATGAAACACAAAATATGTTTTAATGAATATCTCGACCCATCTTTTCAAAGCAATGGCATTGGATAGTGCCTCAATTAAAAACTTAAAAAAGACCCCAAAGTTTTATAAAAGTAGTCAATGTGACTTGTGTGTCATATTCCAAGTCTTCTGAAGAAATACGATAGGTTTTGGTCTGAAACAAATAGAAATGTAAGCAATTTTTCAGTAAAAATCATGTTGTCCGTTGCGTGTTCATGAGCGCTATAAGTAGCTAATTCAGAGTGGCGTGTTCATGCGAGAACTTGCATTGTTTTTAACACCAAGCACAAATTCTCACATTTGCTGCACCCGAGCCGTGGGCTGCTCTCACTGCTACCATCAGGCAGGCGGTATCGCAGCATCACGACCCGCACCAGCCGACTTCATGACAGCTTCTTCCCCCAAGCAATCAGACTTCTGAACTCTTGATCTCTCATGATCAAAATACATCAGCACTGCACTTTATTAATCTTAATCTTACACTGGACTGTCATAAATTATATTCTCTCTTAACAACACACTGGCAACTGACAACCGACAGCCTGAATGTCAATACAGTACAATACAACCTACTGTATATTTTATATATACTATATATACTGTTTTTATTGTATAATGTGTATTCTATATTGTGTGTATTGTATAATGTACATTGTATATTATTATTTGTATATTGTTGAGTGTAATTATGTGTATATTAGATTTTAAATTGTGTTGTGTAAATCTGAAGTTTATTGTAAATTGGTATATGTCTCATCACTGTCATGACTGCTATGTTGCTCGGAACTGCACCCAAGACTTTCACACACCATTGCACTTGTGTATATGGTTGTGTGACAATAAAAGTGATTTGATTTGATTTGATTTAAGATCTTTATACCTGTGTAAATGCTAAAAGTACAGGTATTTCAAAGTAAGGAATTAATTTTGTAGAGAGCAAAAAAGAAACAAGCATTTGTGAGGTTTATGTGAAATTAGTTTTGTGCTTTTCAATTCAAATAAATATTTAAAAGGGTCTTATTATGAAAAATAAAAAACTTCCATTGAAAAAACATTTAATGTACTATTAGCTCTAAGTAAATAAACTCCCTCAAAAGTCTATTTACTGAATCTAAGCTGCAAAAACAGCTTGTTCTGAAATATGTTACTATATGTAACAGAACAAATTGTACATTAACACGTGATCACCTGCATTTTCACATACAGTAAATTATGCCTATTTGGTGTTCAGCAGCTTGGCAGATCTAGTCATGGTGGGCCATGCCACCGTTATTCCCTGTATTGTTTTTAACTATAAAAGAAAGATTTGGTCCACAAAAGGCTCCCAGCATTAAAAACAAGTGACTGACATTCATTCTTAAAAATATACCTGATCACAACAATCTGAGCTTGTTATACAGGCTTTGCAAAGAGGCTGTTTCTGGAGGATGAGGCAGCGCAAACCATATTGGAACTGACATGAAACCCATAAACTGTAAGTAAGTCTTGTTTCATATTTCACATGTGAAAGAGGCCATTTATATAGAAGTCTTAAAGGAATATTCCAGTTCCAATATAAGTAAAGCTCAATCGACAGCATTTGTGGCATAATGTTGATTAGCACAACAACAACAAAAAAAATTTCAACTTGTCCATCCTTTTCTTTAAAAAAAAAAAAAAAGCAAAAATCTGAGTTAGAGTGAGGAACTTGCAATGGAAGTCAATGGGGCCAATCCGTAAATGTTAAAATACTCGCTTTTTCCAAAGTTGTAGCCACAAGATGTAAACAATATGTTTGATAACTTGATTTTTGTGTGATAAAATCGCTTACTAACCTTTTCTGTTTTAATTTTACAACTTTGTTGCCATGAAGACGTAACACTGTAAACCTTACAACCATAAAACTCAATAAAAATTTATTTAAGTGCTTTTATAAACTTATCAGCTTCAGATTTCTGCCTTTAAAAGGAATAGTTCACCCAAAAAATTAAAATTCTTTCATCATTTTCTCATCCTCATGCCATCACAGATGCGTATGACTTTCTTTCTTCTGCTGAACACTAAGAGTTTAAGAAGAATATCTTAGCTCTGTAGGTCCATAATGCAAGTGAATGGTGGCCAGAAATTTAAAGGTCCTAAAAGCATATAAGGCAGCATAAAAGTAATCCATAAGACTCCAGTGGTTAAATCCATATCTTCAGAAGCGATATGATAAGTGTGGGTGAGAAACAGATCAATGTTTAAGTGATTTTTTACTATAAATCTACACTTTCGCTTTCAGATTCTTCTTTTGTTTTTGGAAATTTGCATTCTTTGTGCACATCTCCCCCTACTGGGCATGGAGGATAATTTATAGTAAAAAAGGACCTAAATATTGATCTCTTTCTCACCAACACTTATCATAACACTTCTGAAGACATGGATTTAACCACTAGAGTAATATGGGTTCCCTTTATGCTGCATTTATGTGCTTTTTGGACCTTCAAATTTCTGGCCATCATTCACTTGCATTGTATGGACCTACAGAGCAGAGATATTCTTCTAAAAATCTTTGTTTGTATTCCGTAGAAGAAAGAAAGTCATACACATTTGGGATGGCATGAGTGTGAGTTAATAACAGAATTTTCATTTTTGGGTGAACTATTCCCTTAAACCCTCCAAAAATTTGCCCCATTAACTTCCATTGAATGTGAAAAAGAAAAGGAGGGACAAGTCAAAAATTTATTTTTGTTGTCATCAGCATTATGCCACAAATGCTGTTGATAGAGCTTAACTTGTATTAAACCCGAAATATTCCTTTAAAGGTACAGCAGCAAAAAGATAACAGAGAAAAGTTGATGGTGCAATAGGCCAGACGTTCTCAGTTACGAGATGCCATTGTAGAAATGTGCTATTTGTTGTCAGTCATGATTAACATATTTAGAGTGAAAGTGTTTAATTACAGGGAATTATCACGATAAAACTAGCAATACTCGCTCGGCTGGTCATGTGGTCACCTCAACATGGTGGCACTCATGAATGTCAAGCACCATATGCAGAATAAACCATTTGGTCTGTTAACATTTGGTCTGTATTGTGTCAGCACCAAAGAAATTGTGTACCTTATACTTAAAAATACATTTCTAAATAGTCTTTCCAGCTTACTTTTCTTAAAATTATAAACAATATTTTTCTGGCTGCTTCTTTTAAAAGCGTTCCCATCATAACTGGCACAAGCTGAACTCCATATCGGTTCTCCACCCCAGCAGAGTGTCCATCTTTGTGTGTGAGAAGCATTTAGCAGTTCTGTCAGTATGAGCTCCACAGTGCCTCTCTCCAGCCTCTCAAAGCTGGAAAGCTGAGAGTCATTAATGGAGGAATTCAGAGGCCCTGAAATCACACATCTCATCACCCCTCCCACCCCAAAAAAACAAGACCCGAAAAAAAAAAAAAACAGACATGAGCAGCAGACGAAGAAGAAAAAGGTGTTTATTTTCCAGTGTTGGAAACTGTTGAACAACTGATCAGCAATGGCAGGCTGACATTTCAATAGTAACACCCAAAGGAGCATTACATTACAGCGACTGCTGCCATCAGCCAGGAGCGAAGTCAAAGTCGAACGAAGCTTGGAGGCTTAAGTGCAGTTATCCAGTGCCAGAGAGTGATGGAATAATACATATCCTCAAGAATCAGCAAGACTAAAAGAAAACTGTCAAGGGTGAAGGACAAAACTGCCATTGTCTGTAGTGTGTAACTGATGTATGCTGGTGGCGATTAAAGCAAGCAAATTAATTCATTTGCTTCGGCAACCATATAGTATGTGATGAGTATGCCCAACATAACATGGAACCACATGGGACTCTTAACCAAATGCAGCGAATGCAGAATGAGGTAGAGAGGTTTTTCGCCCTGTTGGAAAATGTTTTGGAACATGGTAGCTGGTTTCTAGCTGGTCCAAGCTAGCAGACCCTCTTGGAGCAGCAACACACCAGCTACCAGATGGTCATAATAGCTTAAAGGAATATTCTTGGCTCGATACAAGTTAAACTTTACACAGAAAAGGTTAGCAAGTAATTTTATCACACTAAAAACATGTTAACTTCAATATTGTTTGTCTTGTCGCTATACTTTTAAATAGTGAATATTTTAACATTTCCGGATTGGCCTCATTGACTTCCATTGTAAGTGCCTCACTGTAACCCAGATTTTTGCTTTTAGTTTTTTTTTTTTTTTGTTCTCAACATTGTGACACAAATGCTGTCAGTTGAGCTTAACTTGTATTGAACCTGGATATTCCTTTAAGGTGGCCAGTGGTGCCTGGTTGACCACTCAATGACAATGTAGGACCAACCAGCTAGAAACCAGCTACCATGTTCCAAAACAAAGCCACCAGCCTAAAGGGTCATCTTTCTGTCATCATTCACTCACCTGACTCACTAAATCTGAATGACTTTCTTTCTTCTGTGGAATGCAAAAGGAGATATTAGGCAGAATGTTAGCCACCATTCACTTTCGTTGTATGGAAAAGAGATGCAATGAAAGTAAATGGTGACTGAGACTAACATTCTGCCTAACATCTCCTTTTTGTGTTCCACAGAAAACAGAAAATCATATGGGGTTGGAACAAATGGGTCAGCAAACAATGACAAAGTTTTGGAGTGAACTATCCCTTTAAGATGGATTTTCCAGCAGATCACTTCCAGATCAAGTTGCAATTATGAATATGTCACGCTCAGGTGCTTTGTTGTCCGAAAGAATAGGAAACATGGACGCCGTCAGATTCATTCTTGCATATTTCTTGGGGAACTTTGACACCGTAATACATGTTATTTGAAACGATTATGGAATTTGAGTCAAATAGATGCTATTTTCTCTGTGTAAAATGTTCGATATGCATCAAATGGTTACTGTTATACATAAACATATATGACCGAAATCATTCACTACAGAAACCGTACACTCCTCTGCCAGGTTAAAAGTTTATGTCTCCTCCCAACTTGGGTATTTACCTCCTGAGGCCCTGCATCCACATATGTGGACATTACATTTTGGCTATGCACAATTTAATTCAATTTCATTTAAACCAACTGATCTCAGTTCAGGTGACTCTAGACTGTCATTAAATAGTTAAACTTTCGACGCACAGATTCATGTGACAAAACAACATGGCGCCAATCTCAGCTGAGATTGTCTGAGAGAAATGGCAACAAAACTACATCTTGTAAGAATCCTCATTATGTTTATACATTAAAACCTGTTTGAGTCAAAAGAGTCTCTAGTTTCATCTGATATGCCATTTTAAAAATGTCATCGATTTATCGTGAAATGGCACACTGTTAAACACAATGACCATGTATGAGGACTATAGGCTCATTTTCCTTAAAATATCCTATATTTAATGTGCATTATCACACTGAGAATCAATGGATGCATCCAAAAGCTGGAACATGTTGCTTTTCAGAGACTTTATATGGAGTTAGGATGAAAATAAGGTGCATTTCATACTGTTCTGAGACCAGTGCAGACAGACAGCACACTGTAGGTTAAGTCATTCCCTAATTAGGGAGCAAAGGAGCATCCTATAGCTTTCCTATGCAGCTAAGTGCATTCACCCCAAACATCCGGTCAAAAGTTCAGTTTCAGGCTGCAGATGATGTTTGGGCCGCTCAACATGTTTGACAGACATGGGACAATGGTAATCAGTACATAGATTCAGAATTTATAATGTGTAGCACCCTCTTCCCTCCCAGGGTTGATTAACCTGAGCTCTTTTAGGGCAGGCACTTGGGTTCAGGTATTATGTGTCTCTCAAGTGATTATATGGGTCCTCTCTTAAACCACTAACCTACTGCAAGTCACCCCAGTATGAAATAAACTACTAATTTTAATACACCTGTATTTGTGTATATATGTGTGACTTAACACCCTAAATACTGAACTTAACTGTTTAAGATACTAAACATTTTTAACTTTAGTAAATTAATAAATGAACTCAGCAAATTCCACTTAGAATAAGCAAATTAAAGATTTATTAAAGAAAAAACAAATAAAGTAAAAAAAAATAAAAATAAATAAATAATGAAATAAATTACCTGAAAGACTGTAGATACAATCAATAAAATGGAATGAAATGTATGTATTGACTTTGACTAAATGAAATCATAGAATGAATGTTATTACACACTAGTGACACCCCAAATCTGGTTTTAACACTCTTTGAGACTGTTTCACCGACCACAGATGAATATGGAAATATACGTTTGGTATATAACTCAAATGTCTCTCAAAATATAACACTCTTTTGTCTGCACTTGGTTTTAACTTGTACTTAAGAAATTTCAAGTGTATGCAATATCCAATAAACACTGAAAATATAAAAGATATCTCAATAAAATTAACTTTTACGTGACATACCTTTGTGACAATAAAATAATATGTGAAAAAAAGAACTCACGTGCACCAACCCACCCCCCCACACACACTCACTCACGCTCACTCCCTCGTTGCAGGCCTGTACCGTTGCGGCCATAAAACAAACAGACAACTGGCCCCTTCCTGGGTCGCTAAACAGTCTTTGTGTCTGATGCGCAGTTGCAGTGTGAAGAATTTACATGTTTCCATTGATCATTGTATAAATACTGCGTGTGTGTGTGTGGGGGGGGGGGGGTTGTACTTGGTTGTTTTTATTATGGGGGGAGGGGGTTACCTTCCCCACATCCCCCCTGGAATCTACACCCCTGAACCGGTGCAGTCAAGGGCAAGTAGCAGTCTGAATTTCTCACTGAATATGCTGGATTCAGTCACGTTATGCCTTCCTCAAAGTTATCAGAATGTTCTTTCATCATAATCAAGCTCCTAATTAGAGCTCTGAAGAGTCGACAACAAAGCAAAATATCAGATCAAACATTTACATGCTATTTCATTTGTGTTAAGACTTTGACTGCAGCAGATCTTGCTTACGTTTCAATGGCCATTGTTGATACCGGAAGTAAGTTTACTGTGGCAGCGGGGGCGTGGTCAAGCATCTCTCCCAAGAGAGAGAAAGCGGTAAGGGCGCTTACACCTGAGCTAAATTATGTCTAACACCTGTCTCTAATTTCAGTGGGCATGGGGAGAGCGGCATAAATAGAGCCACACCGCAAGTAGAAGAGAGAGAGCCTGGGCACCACAGACCCAAACAAGAAGCAAAGAAGTTTTCGTAGTACAAATGATGAGAGTTTATTCTTGTGAAGCGGTGTGAGACTATAGATTAATTTAGTGAATAACGTAAAAACTCTGAGACTGCAATTGTACTGTAGAGAAAAAATAAATCCTTACCTGAACCAGGAAAGCTGCTTCTTGCCTCCTCTTTACACTGGTGCCGAAACCCGGGATTGAAGTTTGGGTTGAAGATGGATGGAAGTCGTCCCGTAGAGTCCTCCCAGTTGGCGGAGATCCTCCAAGCTCTCGTGGGCCTACATCAGAGCCACCAGCAGACTCTGCTTGAGCTCCGTCAAGATCAAGATTGCCGGTTTGTCGAGCTCCTGCACGCTCAAGCCGAGGACCAGCAGGCAATCCGGAGCCTCCTCAGCCAGGAGGCGTCCTCAGCCGCGACCCCGGACACTCCCGCGCCGTTACCCCCGCCCGCATTACAGAAAATGGGGGCGGCGGACGACCCCGAGTCCTTCCTGGATTTGTTTGAGCGGACCGCCGAGATCTGGGGCTGGCCGCTCGGCCAATGGGCGGCCCGACTGATCCCAGTATTGTCCGGGGAAGCCCAGCTCGTGGCTCAACAACTGCCAGCGACGAGCCTCCTGGCCTACGGAGATTTAAAGAGAGCCATCTTGCAACGGGTTGGTCGCACTCTGGAGGAAAGTCGTCAACTCTTCCGGAGCTTGAAGTTGGAGAGCTCCGACCGCCTGTTTGCCTTCGCCCAGCGGCTCCGTGATGCCTGCCGAAGATGGCTGCTAGCAGGGGACCGCGACGTCAAGTGAATTATCGACCAGGTGGTACTGGAGCAATTCACACATTGACTGCCAAAAGGGACGGCGGAGTGGGTCCAGTGCCACCGCCCGGCGTCGTTGGAGGAAGCTGTCCGGCTTGTGGAGGACCACATGGCAGCGATCCCGAGGGCGGAAGAGCCCTCCTACATTTTCTCTCCTCCCTCTGTCTCTTCCCCCTCCCCTCTCTCCTCTCATTCTGCTCTCTCTCCAGGTCCCGTTCCTGCCCCACGCAGACGAGGAGGACTTCAGCCGCTGAGACCAGTTCCCCGGGTGTGGAAGGCGACACCTACCCCTATCCCAATGCCCCACCGCTCTCCCCCTCAGGGGGGGACGCCCACCGACGCAAGTGCGAGCGTAGCGCCTGGGCCGGCCTGCTGGAGGTGCGGAGACCAGAGCCACTTCCGAGATCAGTGCCCCCTGATGGAGCTGGGGACGGTGGTGTGGGTCTCTGACCTCCCACAGGCTGCCCCCGACCGGGCCGGAGTGTACCGGATACCAGTAAGTGTCAAGGGGGGTACTCACCAAGCGTTGATGGACACCGGGTGTAATCAAACCACTATCCATCAACGCCTGTTTCAACCCGAGGCATTGGTCACAACTAAAACGGTGAAGGTGAAATGTGTACACGGGGATATTCACAAGTATCCGGTGGTGACCCTGACGATTAAATTCCAAGGGAAAAAGCATAGAGTGGAGACCGCAGTTAGTTCCCGCCTCACCCATCCACTGATTTTGGGGACTGATTGGCCTGATTTCAGAGTTTTATTAAAGGGAATTTGCGCGGATGGGTCCTGTACGAAGTTAGGGAGATGTGTGATGTGCGATGCTTTGGCAGGGGAGGCGGAGCCGGGGCCATCCTCGACAGCTCCACGTCATAATGACGAGAGAGGGGGAGAGGCTGCAACCCCTCCCCTTCTCAGGGAATTCCCTGAGGGGGATTTCCCTTTGGAGCAGTCGCGAGATGAAACCCTCAAACACGCCTTCGACCAAGTGAGAGTCATCGATGGTCAACGACTCCAGCTGGACATCGTCCTTTCATACCCCTATTTTGCGATTATAAATGAGCGGTTGTATAGAGTGACACAGGACACTCAAACTAAAGAGGATACAACCCAACTTTTGATTCCAAGGAGCCGTTGGGAAATGGTATTCCAGGCGGCTCATTATAATCCCATGGTGGGTCATCTAGGAGAAAGGAAAACTTCTTTGCTTCTTGTTTGGGTCTGTGGTGCCCAGGCTCTCTCTCTTCTACTTGCGGTGTGGCTCTATTTATGCCGCTCTCCCCGTGCTCACTGAAATTAGAGACAGGTGTTAGACATAATTTAGCTCAGGTGTAAGCGCACTTACCGCTTTCTCTCTCTCGGGAGAGATGCTTGACCACGCCCCCGCTGCCACATTTACCCTGCGAGGGGCACCCCCGGAAGCGAGAAACGCGGAAGTGTGAAAATCTCCCTCCAGGCAGTGTTTCCGACGATTTAACTGTATCACCGCGGTTAACGATGGTTACTTCAACAAGCGTCTATAGTCCATACTGCAGTTGTGTATAAACAATACTTGGCTGATTTACGCTTCTATTCAGAACTAACTCGTCTGGTGCTCAACCACAATTTAGTGAAAATAATGAGATGAGTTTTAATGTCTTTCCTCTTAGAACAGACACAAATAAAACACTCCATCACAAAACAAAAAAATACTTAGCGAGATGCTGGATGAAACTCTTACTAATACTATGATAGCAATTAAATGAGGGTAAATAAATTAATTCTGTTCAGATTATCGCGATTTACTCACACACTCACATCTCACACATGTGCTCTCTCACCTCGCCCTCTCCCCCAAACTCACAAGAACCAATAATGGATAAAATCCACCATTATCTCTGAGTTTCCCAGCCACAATTATGACTTGAAGGGGACATCCATGTGCAACTTTTGAGTAGGAAACTCATATTGACAATAAGTCCGATAGAACGTTAAGGTAGCATTACAATTGACCAGCTGTTTGCGGGGAGTGGAAAATCGATTGTTTAAAAGTAGACCATGTTTTCATTAAATGATGGTGCATAAACATCCGTTAACGTCTCTTATCAATTTTGTTATAAGAAAGGCAAACTATTTTGGCTTATATAGGTATACAAACAAGGCACTGCAGTGGGGGGTGGGGGGTTTGATTACAGTGATTGATGCTGTTTACTTTCATTTCCTTTTGCATCATTTATTTTGCTGTGCTGTAAACCAAAACGGTATTTACATTTATAGCCCAGTGATTTTGAAGCATAAGCCAAGGCCAAGATCTCTTGTAATGCTTACACAGGACTCACTCGGCTTAACCGATTCTCTCTCTTCCCTTTCCAGTCCCAACCACATGCAAGACCTATTTGAAAAGTCAGCACATGTTTACACTAGTATGATGTAGATGTGTTTATTGTAAAGATGACAAACTTGCTCTACATTGCCATATGGCTTTTTACCCCCTCATTTAACCCCAGGTTTTTTAAAACCCCTGCAGAGTGCTGATGTCCTCTCCTTAAAAAAGCTTTCCTCTTTTGTTTAACTAGTCCGTCTTTGCCAGCAAATATGCTGCAATCTATGGAAACATATACGTCATCTACAGGGTGAGAGGGAGAGACATGAGTGTGAGGGTTTAGGGGAAAAGCTAAATGCTTTCATGTGTATTTGAAAGTGTTGTGTAAACGCAATATTCTGCTAATCCAAATAAAATTAGGGCATCTGATTTCACAAGGCTGGGCTGGATGAAGGGGAAAAGCTGTGTTTTCAGCTTGAGATGCAGAAGGGCATGCAGGAGGAAGAGTAATGAGGAGAGGCCCTGTGTTAGTAAATAATTTGGAATTCACTATTGTTCTGCCCATTCACAAAAGGCAGTCATACAGGCATCCTGGCGTATTGATTCTGGCACAGGGACAGAAACTTAATGAAGAACAGGTGTTGGGAAGCTCACACTTAGTCAAGGGGGAGTGACTTTTCACCTCAAATCTCTTGGTCACAGTACATTTACATGGGCAGCGGTAATCAAGCTTCTACGGGTTTTTGCACGGTCCAGCTACAGTCTTCATCTCTCTGCATAAGTATACTGTATATGACACCACGCTTAATCAAATAGCTTAAGTAAGACGTCAGCTGAGGAAGTGACTTAGAACCTTTTGCATCACATTTATGCGTTGAAGAAGTCAATTAACTAGCTTATTAACCACAAGATGTACACAACGAGCACAACAAAATGGAAAACTTTACAGCCATGTGCATTTCTTTTCTCCCCAATTTGGAATGCCCAATTCCCAATGCGCTCTAATTCCTCGTGGTGGCGTAATGACTTGCCTTAATCTGGGTGGTGGAGGACGAATCTCAGTTGCCTCTGCATCTGAGACCGTCAATCCGTGCATCTTATCACGTGGCTTGTTGAGCATGTTACCGCAGAGACATAGCGCATGTGGAGGCTTCACGCTATTTACGTGGCATCCACGCACAACTCACCACGCGCCCCACCAAGAGTGAGAACCACATTATAGTGACCACGAGGAGGTTACCCCATGTGACTCTACCCTCCCTAGCAAATGGGCCAATTTGGTTGCTTAGGAGACCTGTCTGGAGTCACTCAGCACACCCTGGATTCAAACTCGTGACTCCAGGGTGGTAGTCAGCGTCAATACTCGCGAGCTACCCAGGCCCCCCAGCCATGTGCATTTCTAACATTTTTTGTGCAGATTTTGGTGCAGATCAGATGTATGTTATCCGTTGGCTAATGCAATGAAAATCATCCAGTACATTTCATAAATTTTTTAAGTGCCGCTTTCTTGTCCAAATACTTGTTAGGGCCACTGTATATTAGTAGTGTACTTGAATTGTTCAATAGATTTCTGAATTTTATTTCTTAAAGGGATAGTTCACCCAAAAATGTAAATGCTGTCATTATCACTCACCCTAGTGTCGCTCCAAACCCATATGAATTTCTGTCTTCTGTGGAAAAACTCCGGGGGAGTGGTATGCAAAGAAGTCTTCTCAGGATTTTATTTGCCATATTATGAATGTTTGGGGGGGGGGGTGTATTGGGGGTAGGGGGACAACTGTATTATACCTTAAATGTCCCCTGTACACAAATAAAACATAATTTGCTGTTTTAATATATGCAGACATGCAATTTTTTAAAGACAACTAAAGATTCACCAAATTTGAGTAAAAAATTTACATTTTAAAATATGTAAACAAACAGACTCATGACAACTGTATTATACCTTAAATGTCCCCTGTACACAAATAAAACATAATTTGCTGTTTTAATATATGCAGACATGCAATTTTTTAAAGACAACTAAAGATTCACCAAATTTGAGTAAAAAATTTACATTTTAAAATATGTAAACAAACAGACTCATGACAAATGTTTCAATAATACACCCTAACATTCTGGTTTTACCTACAAACTTTAAGCCATGTTGCCATGCTGTTTTTTAGAATGACTAATGCAGTAAAATTCTTGGTTCCCTATCTGTCACTCACTCGACGTTGTGTCGATGTAGTGACACTAGGGGTTACTCTTGGGAGCCCGAGACACTTCTGGTCTTTGATAAAAGGCTTAACCTTTTCTAAACAATTGAGGCCTAACTAAAATAAAATTGGACATACGGGTATAAAAGGAGCTGGTATGCAACCACTCATTCAGATTTTCTGTTTGGAGCCGAACGGTCATGCACACTGAGCTGAAACCCCATGACTGTTCATTCACCTCTGCTGGATCTGACGGCGCATTTCAGTGACTTCTCCCCCCTCTGTACTTGTGCACTGCAGAGAATGCCCCTGGGTGCTTCAGCAGAAATAAAAGAGTATATTTCTCTAAAAGAGTATATATATCTCTAAAAGAGCGGCACACACAGAACGTCTTTTTAAAGCTCGTTATCTCTCACCTTCTGACGGTCACGATCGCTGTCATTCGTGTCTGGGCACTGCTCACGTGGAGACAGCATTCGTGGATGGGTCATGTACTCATTGCGAGAACATGTCCATGGCAACGATGCGGTCGCGGCTTACCTTCGTAAGAAAGCAAGCCACCCCAGAGGCTCCCCGCCTTGGTCCTTCTACCCATGGGTATGAGGCCAGCACGGCTAGCACTGGGGGCGATTTGGGGACCCCAATGGGACCACCTCCGCCGGGTATTCCCCCGTGGACCTCCCATTCCCCAGCACGCTCGTCTGCCCCGATCGGGCTTCCGGATGAGTCCGCTGGCTCATCTCAAGGCGAGTTTGACCTCTTATTCGGAGCCCACGAAGGTGATGAGCTCTCGAGCGCAGTATCGGAGAGCGGGCTCGTCCAGTCGGACGCAGAAGCCTCAGCTGGGCTCCTCCCTTCGGTTGCGGTCACCCAGTCACAGGTTGATGCGGAGATGACGACATGCTTTCCCGGGCAGCCGCAAGCATCAGGCTAGTGTGGAACCCTCCGCTCTCCCCTGAACCCTCGCAGCTTGATGATTGGTTCCTGGGCTTGCGGCGCTGCTCACAGCCACGCCCCGCCCCCGTTCCTTTCTTTCCGGAAGTGCATGAAGAGCTGACAAAGTCATGGGAGGCACTTTTTACTGCCCGGTCCCGATCTTTCAGCTTCCCTTCCCTCACTACCCTCGATGGTGGGGCGGCCAAGGGCTATTCGGCAAACCCCCCAGTGGATAAGGCACTCGCGGTGCACCTATGCCCGCAGAGTGCTGCCACCTGGCATGGGCGCCCAAAGCTCCCATCCATGGCCTGTAGGTTTACTTCGTCTCTGATTGCCAAGGACAAGCCACCTCCGCCCTGCACGCCATGGCTCTCCTGCAAGTCCACCAAGCCAAGGCGCTAAAGGAACTGCACGAGGGTAGTTCCACCCCGGGATTGATGCAGGAGCTGGACTCAGCGACCGACCTCGCTCTCCGGACGACGAAGGTCACGGCACGGTCTCTCGGGCGGGCGATGTCCACCTTGGTGGTCCAGGAGCACCACATTTGGCTCAACCTGGTCGAGATGGGAGAGGGCAACAAGGCACGGATCCTTGCTGCCCCCATTTCCCAAGTTGGCCAGTCCGGCGACACCGAGGACTTTGCCCAGCAGTTCTCAGCGGTGAAGCAGCAGACGGAGGTTATCCGGCACATCCTGCCCTGGCATGGCTCAAGATCCTGCACCCCATATGCTCGTCGCCAAGGGCTCCGCCGCAGCCCGCTGCAGGAAGCAGATGCCACCCGTCTCGCGGCCGCCAAGAACCCGCGAAAGGCTTCGAAGCGCCCCTGAGATGGGCGACCCAGGGACGATGAAACCCGCTGCTCTGGAGCTGGTAAGCAGACCACTCCATCCCCCGGTGGAGGGCCAGGAGGAGAATCTTTTGTTACCTTTGCATTTAATTGCGCTGCATGCCCAAGTGGCTGCGGTACCCAAGAGTTCAGCAAGAGCAGTTTCCTTGTTCCCTAGGTCACATACTCGGTGTGCACGGCCGTCATCATGACCTAAGTCCTTCGGGAAGCACGACCTGATCATCAGGTTCCTGAGAGGTGCCAGGAGTTCTTCAGGGTCTACAGAGAGCCCCCTTTGAGCCTTTGCAGTCAGCTGAGCTTAAGGCACTCTCTTTGAAGACTGCCCTCCTGACTGCACTCACTTCCATCAAGAGGGTAGGAGACTTGCAAGTGTCCTCTTTCAGCAAAATGTTCCTGGAGTTCAGTCCGGGCTACTCTCACATGATCCTGAGACCCCGACCAGGCTATGTGCCCAAGGTTCCCACCACCCCTTTTAGGGACCAGGTGGTGAACCTGCAAGCACTGCCCCAGGAGGAGGCAGACCCAGCCCTGATGTTGCTGTGTCTGGTGCACGCTTTATGCATCTATTTGGATTGCACACAGAGCTTTAGAATCTCTGAGCAGCTCTTTGTCTGCTTTGGTGGACAGCGGAAAGGAAGCACTGTCTCCAAGCAGAGGATCGCCCACTGGCTCATTGAAGCCATAACTATGGCATATCACGCCCAGGATGTGCCGCCCCCGGCAGGGCTACGGGCTCATTCTACCAGGGGTGTAGCGGTCTCCTTGGCCTTGGCCAGGGGCACCTCTCTAACAGACATTTGCAGAGCAGCAGGCTGGGCAACACCCAACACCTTTGCGAGGTTCTACAACCTCCGGGTGGAACCGGTTTCGTCCCATGTAGTGGCAAGGTAAGTCCGGGACAGCTGGCCGGGTGTATCACTTGCGCATAGCGCCTTTCACCTCCTCTGAGCTGAAGACGTGCGCCGTTAACTCCCAGTAGTGTTCACAAACTGTGTTCCCTGGTTGATTTCCTCCGAGCCCTGTGGCAGACGAGTTTTCGGAGAGACTCGCTGCTGGCCCAGTACACGTGCTAACTAAAGCCCTGTACTGGGGTAGATGCTCCACATGTGGTGGTTCCCCGTAGGTAACCCCATGTGATGTATATCTTCCACTAATTCATTTCCCTGTTGGCAAACTGCATCTTCCTTGGGCAGAGGCCCCTCTGCCCCAGTCTCCATGCTTGTAGTAACTCCTCCCCCATAGGGTAGGACCTACCATGGGACTTCTCCACATGGCATAGTTCCGACATAGTTCAGCAAAACCATGTGAGGTATTTCCACTTAAATACCCCCCCTCTCTCTGGGTGAGGTGTGGACTCCGCAGTGTCCCCCCCCCCCCCCGACTAGACATGGCCGGCCCAGTTGGATAATCACCCTTTTTTTGGGGGTGTGGGAAAAAAAAGGGGATAAGAGGCCACGACTGGGCTAGCGCGTCTCTATCTTTTGGGTAGTCGACTTGTCCCAAAGGGCCGTTCGACACTCATAACAGTGTTGGGGGAGGTTATGTGTTGGCCTGGTGCACTGGCTACGAGGCACACAGTGGTCTGCCCGTCACACACTGCCAGTTCACGTAACACAGTTCAGCCAGTTGCGGCGTTTTGTATAGGGACCCATAGTGTCACTAAATCGACACAACGTCCAGTGAGTGACAGATAGGGAATGTCCTGGTTACTTGTGTAACCTCCGTTCCCTGATGGAGGGAACGAGACGTTGTGTCCCTCCTGCCACAACGCTGAACTACCCGCTGAAATGGCCGGGACCTTGTCTCGGCTCCTCAGCATAAAACCTGAGTGAGTGGTTGCATACCAGCTCCTTTTATACCCGTATGTCCGGGGGAGTGGTATGCAAATACCACTCGCCAATTTTCATTGGCCTTTTATCAAAGACCAGAGGTGTCTCAGGCTCCCAAGAGTGACCTCTAGTGTCACTACATCGATACAACGTCTCGTTCCCTCCATCAGGGAATGGAGGTTATGCAAGTAACCAGGATGGTAAAATGAATGATAAGCTACATCAAGATTTTAGGTTAGAATTTAAATTTAATAGAATTTAATTGACATTTGGTTTCTCCAATCTGGCTTTGTGGAGCCAACAATTTTACAACAATTTCATTAGCACAATTAGGTTAAAGAATATATGACTATATCATACAGGCATAAAACATTGACCTCAAACTACCCACAGCACTAAAACATCGGAGATGTCCAAGTATTCATTAATTAATTAATCCAATTAAAGTGTAAGTTATGCATACAATTTACAATCTTTAGAATGTGTAAAAACAAAATGTAATAAGCGTTTAAGACAGAACATGCAAGACAGTTACATTGAACACCTGGACACCAGTGATGTTTTAGCACAGTGTATGGAAATTTTGGACGTTCTCTTATGAACCATAATTGAATATTTAATAAATATTTATCTTAAATTAAACTTTATAACACTAAATATTATTATGCAGTCATAATACATTGATGATTTGTTAAAAATGAAACCGGTTTGGAGCGACATTAGGGTGAGTAAATAATTACAGATTTCTCCTTTTTGGTGAACTATTCCTTTAATTTAATGTGAACAAAATGTGATATTCTCAGATATATAAGAATATATAAACATAAGACATACAGCCCTTCAGCTTAAAACCTAATCAGAAACCTGAGGTGGAACCAGGCTCCTGTCTTATGTAGCATGTGCCGTCCCTCTATCGTTCTTAGGAACGGTTTGGCTCGGTGTGATCGGGTGTGTGCCAAGGAAAGAAAACAGCAACCACGACCATCAATATTACACACAAAAAGCGAACAGAGTTATTACTGAGAAATCAGCTCGAAACGCTGGACCTGGGAGACCACACCACACTGAGGCCACAGTGTTCCTCATATATGTTCTGATGTTTACCCGCACTTCACCGTGAGCCAAATATCCAGCATTACCTAAATAATTCACTTTCACAAACACTGGGTGGAGGTACGTGAATGGGCTCAAACAGTCTGCCATCTATGTTCTTCATCAGCAACGGAGAGCCCTGAGTGTGGGTGTTAAAACATTCTCATATAATTATTTTTAAATCCTCTGCACTAAATGAAAATATGTGTTAGTCAAAGTCTTGGTCAATTACTAAATTAATCTGCACAGCCTTGAGTAGGAAGCATATCTGCAGTAATCAGGGTGAACCTCCCTAAGCTGACACCTTACATACTGTATACAGAAAAAGTGAAGGTTAAATATTACACAATCAAAGACGGTCACCAAGCTTGAAGGTGCAGTGTGTTTGAGCCAAAGAGGTCTATAATACCTGGAGAAAGCTATCAGTTAGCGTTCTCATTCATCTCAATGGCAGCTGCTCAGCTGGATCCCGCCTGGGTGGGGCCAAGTCATTGCTATGAGGACTTAGTTTAGCCAGTTATCTGAGCCATAAATGCCATTGCCATGGTACACCAGAAAACTGCACCATGACAACGCTGGTGGAACCACGAGAATGTGAAAAGCCCAACCTGATCTCATAGAAACACATTACTATACTTACATTTTTGCTAAATTATTTTTTCACTGCTCGTTGTAAGCATTGTGGCAGTTTCCTGGTGAAATGAACACTAGAGGCTCTAAAACAATGACTTCTCTTCCCTTTCACACAAATCACAAATAGTACAGGCATACATTTTAACATTTGCATTACATTGCCAGCTAATGGGAATCACAAGGAATTTTCCCCTTAACAATTCTTGTTCCTGTTCCGGCTCTGATTCCTCTTAACGATTCTTGCGGTACTTTCGAGGAAGAATTATTTGGAAATATGAAATGCAATTGTTCTTGCATTTACTGCCCTCCGTGGCCTGTTGCCAAATGATGAGATAATTTCAAATTAACAGATAAAACAAATCAGAAATCAATTTAATACAATTCTTGTAAAAGACATGTTTGCATACTTTTTAGAGGCATAAATAGATTTTGTTTGATTCACTAAAAAGAACCGGCTCATTAGAGTCATTCATTCTGGAAATGGACAATACTGGACACCCTGTGTGTTTCATGCTGCAGATTCAAAGGAACCAGCTCATAAGAGTCATTCATTTGGGGAAACAGACAACACTGGACGCCCTGTGTGTTTTATGTGGCAGATTCAAACGAACCGATTCATAAGAGTCATTCATTTGGGAATCGGACAACACTGGATGCCCTGTGTGTTTCATGTACAACTAAACAAGAGGATTAATACATCAGAGTCTCTAGTTTGAGAAATAGATGCCTCACATGTCCTCAGCTGACAGCTTCATTGAATTCTGACCGCTCAACACCAGTTTCATGTAAAACAGTAAAGAAGACTCAGGGGTGCAGGACTTATGGGAAGAATTGCAAAGAAAATGCCACTTTTGAAACAGAAAAACAAAAAGAAAAGGTTAGACTGGGCAAAGAAACACAGACATTGGACAACAGATAATTGGACCCCATTGAGATTTTGTGGGATCAGCTAGACTGTAAGGTGTGTGAGAAGTGCCCGACAAGACAGCCACATCTATGGCAAGTGCTACAGGAAGCGTGGGGTGAAATGTCACCTGAGAATCTGGACAAACTGACAGCTAGAATGCCAAGGATCTGCAAAGCTGTCATTGCTGCACATGGAGGATTTTTTGATGAGAACTTCTTGAAGTAGTTTGAGAAATTGTAATAGTAATTTTTCACATTGTAAATGTCCTGACTATACATTGTGATCAGTTGAATGCCACTTTGGTGAATAAAAGTACCAATTTATTTCCATAAGAGCAAAATCTGTACATTATTCCAAACTTTTGGCCGCCAGTATGTGTGTGTATATATACAGGTGCATCTCAATAAATTAGAATGTCGTGGAAAAGTTCATTTATTTCAGTAATTCAACTCAAATTGTGAAACTCATGTATTAAATACATTCAATGCACACAGACTGAAGTAGTTTAAGTCTTTGGTTCTTTTAATTGTGATGATTTTAGCTCACATTTAACAAAAACCCACCAATTCACTATCTCAAAAAATTAGAATATGGTGACATGCCAATCAGCTAATCAACTCAAAACACCTGCAAAGGTTTCCTGAGCCTTCAAAATGGTCTCTTAGTTTGGTTCACTAGGCTACACAATCATGGGGAAGACTGCTGATCTGACAGTTGTCCAGAAGACAATCATTGACACCCTTCACAAGGAGGGTAAGCCACAAACATTAATTGCCAAAGAAGCTGGCTGTTCACAGAGTGCTGTATCCAAGCATGTTAACAGAAAGTTGAGTGGAAGGAAAAAGTGTGGAAGAAAAAGATGCACAACCAACCGAGAGAACTGCAGCCTTATGATTGTCAAGCAAAATCGATTCAAGAATTTGGGTGAACTTCACAAGGAATGGACTGAGGCTGGGGTCAAGGCATCAAGAGCCACCACACACAGACATGTCAAGGAATTTGGCTACAGTTGTCGTATTCCTCTTGTTAAGCCACTCCTGAACCACAGACAATGTCAGAGGCGTCTTACCTGGGCTAAAGAGAAGAAGAACTGGACTGTTGCCCAGTGTTCCAAAGTCCTCTTTTCAGATGAGAGCAAGTTTTGTATTTCATTTGGAAACCAAGGTCCTAGAGTCTGGAGGAAGGGTGGAGAAGCTCATAGCCCAAGTTGCTTGAAGTCCAGTGTTAAGTTTCCACAGTCTGTGATGATTTGGGGTGCAATGTCATCTGCTGGTGTAGGTCCATTGTGTTTTTTGAAAACCAAAGTCACTGCACCCGTTTACCAATAAATTTTGGAGCACTTCATGCTTCCTTCTGCTGACCAGCTTTTTAAAGATGCTGATTTCATTTTCCAGCAGGATTTGGCACCTGCCCACACTGCCAAAAGCACCAAAAGTTGGTTAAATGACCATGGTGTTGGTGTGCTTGACTGGCCAGTAAACTCACCAGACCTGAACCCCATAGAGAATCTGTGGGGTATTGTCAAGAGGAAAATGAGAAACAAGAGACCAAAAAATGCAGATGAGCTGAAGGCCACTGTCAAAGAAACCTGGGCTTCCATACCACCTCAGCAGTGCCACAAGCTGATCACCTCCATGCCATGCCGAATTGAGGCAGTAATTAAAGCAAAAGGAGCCCCTACCAAGTATTGAGTACATATACAGTAAATGAACATACTTTCCAGAAGGCCAACAATTCACTAAAAATGTTTTTTTTATTGGTCTTATGATGTATTCTAATTTTTTGAGATAGTGAATTGGTGGGTTTTTGTTAAATGTGAGCCAAAATCATCACAATTAAAAGAACCAAAGACTTAAACTACTTCAGTCTGTGTGCCACTGAATTTATTTAATACACGAGTTTCACAATTTGAGTTGAACTACTGAAATAAATGAACTTTTCCACGACATTCTAATTTATTGAGATGCACCTGTAGTATATATATATATATATATATATATATATATATATTGCTTGCAACAACAACAAACAATTTCATTGGCAAACAGAGAATCTTTAAACATAAGGCACCCCAACAGCAGAAATACACATAAAGGGTTACAACCGATCAAAATCAGTCTTTGCAGCCCTTTACTGTGTTGTAAACAAACTGACATCATGGTATGTGTACTAGCATTGTTGCTCATACTGTCAGAATTTTCATTACCTGCCTCTAATTGTGAAGCAGCATTATTTAAAGAAGAGAACATCTGTGCGTGCCAGCAAGGCTATATTCCACAGCTCTGTTTGTCACTGAACTGTTAAGCTATTTGTTTGAAGTGTTTGGAAATGTGTATCAAATTTTGCTAATTTAGTGTGACTATGCTATACGAGACAGCTCTACGGAGAGAAGTGAGGCCCGTGATACATGTGAAGTTTGTTGAGAGTGCAGCCATTAATCAGGATCCGGTCTTTTTACCACTGCAAGCCATTTCACTGTGATTGCTCTGTCAGCCCATCTGTGTTTTGGCATAGGCTCTCGCTCCATGCTTGTTTGTGTTAGGCCAATACGTTTACTTTAATCAAAGAGCGTTCACTCTAACTTCGCTGATTGAACCCACCCCCACCCTACCACATACACCCATAATCCACTCTCATCCAACACACACATACACACAGGCACACAACCACACACACTGACATGTTCAGGCCAAGTAGGACATTAAGAAGACTGATCAGTGCAAGATGTTGTAAAACAGCTCTGATTTTGGTTCATCTCAGCCTTTCATATGCACTACCCCAGCTTTCTTATACTCTGTAGATCTAATTAGTGATGCTTGTTAAGGCAACACATTTAATAGACATGAGTGACACCTCAAATTGTGTGGTTTGTTGAGGAGAGGTATACTACATTTTTGGAATTTTTTGGACTTGCGAGCTCCGACACAACATAGCAATGTTTTGTTTGTTTTGTTCACAATTCTTATGTTTTTTGTCTTGGATGTTGTCTGCCTTATTGTCTACGACAGACAAACACTTTTGGACATTGGTTCAGCAATCTCACACCGAAAACCGGACTTCACATTCCTCAATGCCGACCCACTGTTTACAAACACGCAAGCGGAGCCCTTTGTCTGGGCAGCACGGCCGCGGAAACGCAGGAGGAAAAGGGGAAACAGAGTCGGCATTCTCATCAGAGTAAGACGCCACACAAATCGACCCCCGCTACCCACTATTCTACTGGCAAATGTTCAGTCTCTGGATAACAAGCTCTGCGAGCTGAAAGCGCGGATTTCTTTCCAATGAGAGACGAGGGACTGCTGCATTATCTGCCTAACAGAAACTTGGATGTCTGCGGAGATTCGAGACTCAGCCATTGAACCCGCGGGGTTCTCCGTGCACCAAGCGGACAGAGCGAAAGACCTCTCAGGTAAAAGCAGAGGTGGTGGTGTGTGTTTTATGATCAACAAATCCTGGTGTGATCAGAGGAACGTACATTCTATCAAGTCTTTCTGTTCTCCTGATCTGGAATTTCTTATGCTTCTGTGTCAACCATTCTGGCTACCGAGGGAATTCACAGCGGTCATTATCACTGCTGTGTACATTCCCCCATAAGCCGACACAGACCGGGCACTCAAGGAACAGTATGGGAGAATAAGTGAGCAGGAAACCGCGCACCCTGAAGCCGCGTTCATTGTGACCGGGGACTTTAATAAAGCCAGTTTAAAATCAGTCGCACCAAAATATCACCAGCACATTAGTTTCAACACACGAGGGGACCGGGTTTTGGACCATTGCTACTCTCCGTTCCGGGATGGCTACAAATCCCTCCCCCGCCCACCATTTGGCAAATCGGACCACTCTTCCATTCTGCTTCTGCCCGCTTACAGGCAGAAACTGAAACAGGAAGCACCCACCCTCAGAACGATCCAGTGCTGGTCGGACCAATCAGATTCTACGCTACAAGACTGTTTTGATCACACGGACTGGGAGATGTTCCGGTCCGCCTCTGATGACGACATTGAGCTCTACGCTGATAGCGTAATGTGTTTCATCAGAACGTGCGTAGAGGACGTGATTCCGACCAGGACAAAACGGATCTATCCGAATCAGAAACCTTGGATCAATAGCGATGTTCGCGCGGCACTTAATGTGCGGACCTCCGCTTTTAATTCCGGGAACGCGGAGGAGCATAAACAAGCCAGTTATGCCCTCCGAAAAACTATCAGAACCGCAAAAGCCAGTACAGGAGTAAGATTGAAGGACAGTTTAACACCACCAACTCTAGAAGCATGTGGCAGGGAATTAACATCATCACGGACTTTAAAGGGAATAAAAACTCCGCCATGAACACCGCTACCTCTCTACCGGATGAGCTAAATACTTTTTATGCTCGTTTCGAGGGAAATAACACTGCCCTCGCAGAGAGAGCTCTTGCAGCTGAAGCTACAGAGGTTAGTTCACTCTCCGTCTCTGTAGCAGATGTAACCAGATCCTTCCGACGGGTGAATATCCGCAAAGCCGCGGGCCCAGACGGCATTCCGGGCCGCGTCATCAGAGCGTGCGCGAACCAACTGGCTGGTGTTTTTACGGACATTTTCAACCTTTCCCTCTCTTTGTCTGTAGTCCCCACATACTTTAAAACATCCACCATTGTGCCTGTACCAAAACAATCAAAAATAACTTGTTTAAATGACTGGCGTCCTGTTGCTCTGACCCCCATCATCAGCAAATGTTTTGAGAGACTAATCAGAGATTACATCTGCTCTGTATTGCCACTCAATCTTGACCCGCTGCAGTTTGCTTACCGCAACAACCGCTCCACTGATGATGCCATCGCATCTACAATACACACTGCTCTCTCCCACCTGGAAAAAAAGAACACTTATGTGAGAATGTTGTTTGTAGACTACAGCTCAGCATTCAACACCATAGTGCCCTCCAAGCTAGATGAGAAACTCCGGGCTCTGGGCTTAAACAGCTCGCTGTGCAGCTGGATCCTGGACTTCCTGTCAAGCAGACGCCAGGTAGTTAGAATAGGCAGCAACATCTCCTCATCACTAACCCTCAACACTGGAGCCCCACAGGGCTGTGTTCTCAGCCCACTACTGTATTCCTTTACACACATGACTGTGTGGCAACACATAGCTCCAATGCCATCATTAAGTTTGCTGATGACATGATGGTGGTAGGTCTGATCACTGACAATGATGAAACAGCCTACAGAGAGGAGGTGCACACCCTGACACACTGGTGTCAGGAGCACAACCTCTCCCTCAACGTCAGTAAGACAAAGGAGCTTGTGGTGGACTTCAGAAGAAAAGACAGAGAACACAGTCCCATCACCATCAATGGAGCACCAGTGGAGAGAGTCAGCAGCTTCAAGTTCCTGGGTGTCCACATCACTGAGGAACTCACATGGTCCGTCCACACTGAAGTCGTTGTGAAGAAGGCTCATCAGCGCCTCTTCTTCCTGAGACGGCTGAGGAAGTTTGGAATGAACCGCCACATCCTCACACGGTTCTACACCTGCACTGTGGAGAGCATCCTGACTGGCTGTATCTCCGCCTGGTATGGCAATAGCATCGCCCACAACCGCAAAGCACTGCAAAGGGTGGTGCGAACTGCCAGACACATCATCGGAGGTGAGCTTCCCTCCCTCCAGGAAATATATACAAGGCGGTGTGTGAAAAAAGCTCAGAGGATCATCAGAGACTCCAGCCACCCGAGCCATGGGCTGTTCTCACTGCTACCATCAGGTAGGCGGTATCGCAGCATCAGGACCCGCACCAGCCGACTCCATGATAGCTTCTTCCCCCAAGCAATCAGACTTCTGAACTCTTGATCTCCCACGATCAAAATACATCAGCACTGCACTTTATTACCCTTACTCTTATATCTCACACCGGACTGTCATAAATTATATTATTATTATTATATTATGTTCTCTCTTAACAACTGACTATCAACCGACAGCCTGAATGTCAATACTGTACATTCTCTCTCTCTCTCTCTCTCTCTCTCTCTCTCTCTCTATATATATATATATATATACTTTTTTTATATATTTTAATTTTTAATTTTTATTGAATAATGTGTATCTATATAGTGCGTATTGTATACTGTACAGTGTATGTTATTATTTGTATATTGTTGAGTGTAACTATGTGTATAACAGATGTTTAAATTGTGTTGTGTTAATCTGATGTTATTGTAAATTGGTATATGTCTCATCACTGTCACGACTGCTATGTTGATCGGAACTGCACCCAAGAATTTCACACACCATTGCACTTGTGTATATGGCTGTGTGACAATAAAGTGATTTGATTTGATTTGATTTGATTTACTACTTTTTTAAGTGATCTGACTTTTAAAAAAAGTACAAATGGGTGAAAAAAAATTCCATGGATTTACATTAAAGGACAGATCTACTGTAAGCCATATTTAAGAATTAGAATATTATAAGAGACTTTGGGGTGGGTTCTTTTGACATGGGCCAGAAAGCAATTGCCTAGCAACCACTTGGAACACCCTAGCAATCACATAGCAATGACATAGCTACCACACAGAAAACCTTAGCAACTGCAGAGCAACACACTAATTAAAAAGCAACCACCCAGAACACCCTAGCAACCACAGAGCAATGCGCTAACTAAAAAGCAACCACCTAGCAACCACTCAAAACACCTCAGCAATCACATAGCATTGCCCTGGCAACCACCCACAAAACCACTGCATGATGGCAGCAAGCTTTGCACGGGCAAGCACCACTTACATGTCCTTCTAGTTTAATAAATACTGTACATTTATTGAGTGATTTTCCCCTATGATAAACTTTACTACCAGGGCCACACTGTGAATCTTTGTTAAAAAGAAACAAAGCAATTCATTTCTAAACAAGTATATAAGCATTCCTCACTGTTTCAGATTGGTCACAGAGCATTCCCTCTTTCCCCAATGAATCCCTTACTTCCTTACTTAGGACTATGCTGAACATTTTTGGAATTGCAGTAAAGCAGCTCAGAAGGTGACCATCTCTGGTCATGAAACCCTAGGCTCTCTCTATAACTGACAATGGTATGCCAACCACACATAGAGATCGTGGAGGCTCACCAAACTGCCTCTTTAAAATTTTAAGGTCTAAATAAATTTGTTTATGAGGACAGAAGAACTCTCTATAGACTAATCCCTAATAATTTTTGTTTGGTAGGTGCTGTTATGCTATTATGTAATTACTAGAGAATCATCTTCATTTGCTGTTGCTCTGCCAAAGGACTTTACAAATGTTTTTCAGCATGACAGGCCTGTCAAAGAAGGAAATTGAAAGGGAAAACCCTAGAGGAAAATGTTATTGTTCAGAGGTTGCTCTTAAGACATAATTGAGCCCTCAGTTAATGTTTAGTTAAAGAATCAACATTGTCTCAGACAATTATTGAATATATTACTGAAAATTATTGAGTATAGAGTTATAAAATTAATATGGGTATCATAGTTTTGATCATTATCCACAGTTCCCTATCTGTCACTCACTCAACGTTGTGTCATTGTAGTGACACTAGGGGTCACTCTTGGGAGCCCGAGACACCTCTGGTCTTTGATAAAATGCCAATGAAAATTGGCACGTGGTATTTGCATGCTACTCCACCGGACATACGGGTATAAAAGGAGCTGGTATGCAACCACTCATTCAGATTTTCTCTTTGGAGCCGAATGGTCATGCTCACTGAGCTGAATTCCCATGACTGTTCATTCAACTCTGCTGGATCTGACAGCGCATTTCAGCGGCTTCTCCCTCCTCTGCACTGGTGCACTGCAGAGAATGCCCCTGGGCGCTTCGGCAGAAATAAGAGTATATTTCTCTAAAAGAGTATATTTCTCTAAAAAAGCGGCACACACGGAACGTCTTTTAAAGACGCATCTTTTTAAAGATGCCTTTCCTTTGTGTGTTATTCCTGGTTGCGCTCGTTATCTCTCGCCTTCTGATGGTCACGATCACTGTTTTTCGTGTCTGGGCACTGCTCACACGGAGACAGCATTCGTGGATGGTCATGTACTCATTGCGAGGACATGTCCATGGCAAGGATGCGGTCGCGGCTTGCCTTCATAAGAAAGCAAGCCACCCCAAAGGCTCCCTGCCTCGGTCCTTTTACCCACAGGTATGAGGCCAGCACGGCTAGCACTGGGGGCGATTTGGGGACTCCAATGGGACCGCCTCCACCGTGTATCCCCCCGCGGACCTCCCATTCCCCAGCACGCACGCTGGCTCATCTAAAGGCGAGTTCGACCTCTTATTCGGAGCCCGCAAAAGTGATGAGCTCTCAAGCGCAGCATCAGAGACTCATTTGGGGAAACAGACAACACTGGACACCCTGCGTGTTTCACTTGGATGTGGAAGCCTCAGCTGGGCTCCTCCCTTCGGGGACAATTGCCCAGTCACAGGCTGACGCGGAGATGACGACATGCTTTCCCAGGCAGCCATGAGTGTCGGCTAGAGTGGAACCCTCCACTCTTCCCTGAACCCTCACGGCTCAATGATTGGTCCCTGGGCTCGTGGCACTGCTCAAAGCCACGCCCCGCTCCAGTTACTTTTTTCCCGGAAGTGCATGAAGAGCTGACAAGGTCGTGGGAGGCACTTTTTACTGCCCGGTCCCGATCTTTTCAGCTTCCCCGCCCTCACTACCCTCAATGGTGGGGCAGCCAAGGTCTATTCGGCAATCCCCCGGTGGATTCTCACGGTGCACCTATGCCCGCAGAGCGCCACCACCTGGCGCGGGTGCTCAAAGCCCCCATCCATGGCCTGTAGGTTTACGTCGTCTCTGACGGCCAAGGCCTACAGTGCCACTGGACAAGCTGCCTCTGCCCTGCATGCCATGGCTCTCCTGCAAGTCCGCCAAGGCACTAAAGGTACTGCACGTGGGTAGCTCCACACTGGGATTGATGCAGGAACTGCACTCAGTGACCGACCTCGCTCTCCGAGCGACGGAGGTCATGGCGAGGTCTCTCGGGTGAACGATGTCCACATTAGTGGTCCAGGAGCGCCACCTTTGGCTCAACCTGGTCGAGATGGGTGAGGCCAACAGGACACGGTTCCTTGCTGCCCCCATCTCCCACGTTGGCCTATTCGGTGACACCATCAAGGACTCTGCCCAGCATTTCTCGACGGTGGAACAGACGGAGGCTATCCGGCATATCCTGCCCCGGCGTGGCTCAAGATCCCGCACCCCGTCTGCTCGTCACCAAGGGTGTCCCCCTCAAGGGCTCCACTGCAGCCCGCCCCTCCGGAGCCCACCACAGGAAGCAGACGCCACCCATCTCGCGGCCGCCAAGAACCCGTGAAAGGCTTCAAAGCGCCCTTGAGTCGGGCGACCCAGGGACGATGAAACCTGCTGCTCTGGAGCTGGTAAGCAGACCTCTCCCTCCCCCGGTCGAAGGCCAGGAGGAGAATCTTTTTGTTACCTTTGCATTTAATTGCACTGCATGCCCAAGTGGCTGCAGTACTCAAGAGTTCAGCAAGAGCAGTTTCCTTGTTCCCTGGGTCACATATCCGGTGTGTACGGCCGTCATCATGACCACCATCCACCACTCTATTTGGCAGGTTTGGCAGGTTTGGCGCTCCAGCTGCGGTCTCCCGCCCCTGAGTGCCCAGCTGTGGCACAAATCCACCCCCGATGTGACAGTCTCCACGGGTCATGAGGACAGGCCTCTTCCTCCCCCATCCTAGACTGTTCCAGAGTGGTTACAAGGAGCCAGGAAAGTGCTTCGATGTCCCTAGACTCAGCACGGCCACGACATGGTGTGGCACCTCGAGCTCCGCCCCGCCACGAGGCCCCACCTGCCGGTATGTCCGACGACGTTGTCCCTTTGGTCCCCCTTGCACGTGACTTGGATGCCTGGCTTGTGCTTTCCAATCCATCGCAATGGCTGGTCCAGACCGTCCGACTCATCTACGCGATTCAGTTCGCCAGGTTCAGCGGTATCCACTTCACCTTGGTGAAGGACAAAAACGCTGCTACCTTGCTCACGGAGATCGCTACCCTCCTCTGGAAGGGTGCAATAGAACCTGTCCCTCCGGCCGAGATGAAGAAGGGGTTTTACAGCCCTTACTTCATCGTACCGAAAAAGACGGTGGGTTGCGGCCAATCTTGGACCTGCTAGTACTGAACCGGGCTTTACACAGACTCCCGTTCAAGATGCTGATGCAAAAACGCATTCTGGCGAGTGTCCGGCATCATGATTGGTTCACGGCAGTAGACCTGAAGGACGCATACTTCCACGTCTCGATTCTGCCTCGACACAGACCCTTCCTGCGGTTTGTATTCGAGGGTCAGGCGTATCAGTACAAGGTCCTCCCTTTCGGCCTGTCCTTGTCTCCTTGCATCTTCACGAAAGTCGCAGAGGCAGCCCTTGCCCCGTTAAGGGAAGTGGGCATTTGCATTCTCAACTATCTCGACGATTGGCTAATCCTAGCTCACTCTCGGGACATGTTGTATGCACACAGGGACTTGGTGCTCTCACACCTCAGCCAACTTGGGCTTTGGGTTAACTGGGAAAAGAGCAAGCTTCTCCCGGTTCAGAGCATCTCTTTCCTCGGTTTGGAGTTGGACTCATTCTCTTTGACAGCGCGCCTCAGGAACAAGCACGCCCAGTCGTGCTGGCCTGTTTGAAGGCGTTCAAAGGGAAAACAGCGGTTCCACTGAAACTCTTTCAGAGGCTCCTGGGGCATATGGCATAGCGGTGGCCACCCCGCTCGAGTTGATGCATATGAGAGCGCTTCAGCACTGGCTTCAGACTCGAGTCCCGAGATGGGCATGGCACCACGGGACACATCGTGTGGTCATCACGCCGGTCTGTCACCATCTTTTCAGCCCTTGGACCGATCTCTCGTTTCTACGGCAGGTGTTCCCTAGAACTGGTCTCCAGGCGCGTCGTGGTCATGACGGACGCCTCCAAAATGGGCTGGGGCACTGTTTGCAATGGGCACGCAGCCGCCGGCTTGTGGACGGGCCCCCGACTGTATTGGCACATCAACTGCCTCGAGTTGTTGGCAATTCTGCTCACTCTGCGGAGGTTTCGGCCGTTGATCCAGGGTAAGCACATGTTAATTCGGACAGACAACACGGCAAAGGTAGCATATGTTGACTGCCAAGGTGGTCTGCGCTCTCGTTGTACGTCACAACTCGCCCAACATCTCCTTCTCTGGAGTCAGCAGCACTGCAAGCCGCTGCGAGCCACTCACATCCCAGGCAACCTCAACACTACAGCGGACGCGCTGTCACAGCAGGTTACCCTCAGGGGAGAGTGGAGACTCTTGGGCCCTGGCCAGGGGTGCCTCTCTAACAGACATTTGCAGAGCAGCAGGCTGGGCAACACCCAACACCTTTGCAAGGTTCTACAACCTCTGGGTGGAACTGGTTTCGTCCCAGGTAGTGGCACGCAATACAAGTGGATAAGCCCGGGATAGCTGGCTGGGTGTATCGCTTGCACATAGTGCCTTCCACCTCCTTTTGAGCTGAAGACGTGCACCATTAAATCCCAATAGTGTTCACAAACTTTGTTCCCTGGTTGACTTCCTCAGAGCCTTGTGGCAGTCGAGTTTTCGGAGAGACTTGCTGCTGGCCCAGTACACGTGCTAACTAAGAGTCCTGTTCTGGGGTAGGTGCTCCACATGTGGCGGTGCCCTCTAAGGCTAACCCCATGCGATGTATATCTTCCAATAATTCGTTTCCCTGTTGGCAAACTGCATCATCCTTGGGCAGAGCCCCTCTGCCCCAGTCTCCATGTTTGTAGTAACTCCTCCCCCGTTGGGCAGGATCTACCTTGAAGACTCTCCACATGGCCGGAAAAACCATGTGATGTATTTTTCCACTTAAATACCCCCCCCTCTCTTTGGGTGAGGTGTGGTCTCTGCAGTGTCCTCCCCTTGAGAGGGACACCCCCCAACTAGACCTGGCGGCCCAGTCGGATAATCCCCCTTCTTTTTCAGGGAGTGGAAAAAGAGAAGGGGAAAAGAGGCCACGACTGGGTTAGCCTGTCTCTATCTTTTGGGTAGTCGACTTGTCCCCAAAGGGCCATTCGACACTCATAACTATGTTGGGGGAGGTTACGTGTCGACCTGGTATGCTGGCTACGAGGCACACAGTGGTCTGCCCGCCACACACCACCAGTTCACATAACACAGTTCAGCCAGTTGTGGCGCTTCATAAAAGGACCCCTAGTGGCACAACATCGACATATCAAGTGAGTGACAGATAGGGAACGTCATGGTTACTTGCGTAACGAGACATTGTGTCCCTCCTGCCACAATGCTAAACTACCCGCTGAAATGGCCGGACCTTGTCTCGGCTCCCCAGCATAAAACCTGAATGAGTGGTTGCATACCAGCTCCTTTTATACCCGTATGTCCAGGGGAGTGGCATGCAAATACCACTCTCTTTTATCAAAGACCAGAGGTGTCTCGGGCCCCCAAGAGTGACCCCTAGTGTCACTACATCGACACAACGTCTCATTCCCTCCATCAGGGAACGTAGGTTACGCAAGTAACCATGACGTTTTCCTGAGCAAACACTGGGTGGCACCATGATGATTCTAATTGCTTGTTTTCTGCTTCTGGTCTCGAGACACAATGCAAAACTAACCGAAACGAGCAATACAGATAGAAAACAACAACCATTTAAGTGTTATTTGTAGTAAAAAAATCAATTTCACTCTCAACTTGTGCAGTTGTTGGCTGACACAACAACTCAAAGTAGTTAATGATGTCAACGTAACTAGCCTCAGACTCCGTTGCGGGTGGAAACACTGGAGACCGGAAATTGAAAACAGGTGAATTGTGGAACACTTCTGCGTTCAGGAAAAAGGTGGATAGCTCAGAAAATTTAGTTTTGTAAGAATTTGATTTGAAGAGTTTACATTGAATATCTGACTTGTGATTGCGTACTTTGTTAAATACTCTTACAAAACAATCTTGAGTTCTTGCCGCAAACTTACTGCAAACTTTATGCAAATTTTCTACTCATTATTTTCACATGCAAATGAGCTTGCGATACACCACAAATGTTTGCCAAAATTCTTCACTGGCAGTAGTGAACCTGCGGCAAAATGCTTTGGCAAAATGAAGAGTTTGCAGCAGAGCTCATTTGCATGTGAAAATAACGAGTGGCGAATTTGCAGCATTTTTCGAATTTTGTAAGGATATATCTTGGCAAATCTGAGCAGAGTTTAAAACATTATTGAGATCAAATTTCAAACTTCAGAGAAGACATGAGATTACTGGGATCTTGTTCTCAGAAGAAGCAGGAGACATAAGTTAAAATCTCCATCTGCTCAATTTATTCTCATTGCTGTCTAAGAGAAATAATTGAAATATTTAATATATCTATTTTGTGGTAACCTGCAATTGTTACTATAGGGAGGTATTTCTACCTGATCTAACCCTTGAAATAGTTTTGTTGTGGTAACTTAGTGTATGCAGGTTGATTCAGTGATGTTAAAGGAATAGCTCACCCAAAAATGAAAACTCTCTCATCATTTACTCACCCTCATGCCATCCCAGATGTGTATGACTTTCTTTCTTCTGCAGAACACAAACAAAGATTTTTAGAAGAATATCTCAGCTCTGTAGGTCCATATAGTGTAAGTGATTGGTGACAAAAAGCACAGAAAGGCAGCATAAAAGTAATCCATAAGACTCCAGTGGTTTAATCCATGTC